>NC_068286.1:678484-755984 GCF_025860055.1 Xyrauchen texanus | reverse complement strand
CATTGAGTTGTGCTGAGTTGAGTCGAGTTGAGTTGAGTTGAGTTGTGTTGTGTTGAGTTGTGCTGAGTTGAGTTTATCTGAGTTCAGTTTAGTAGAGTTAATGGGAGTTGCATTGAGTTGAGTTGAGTTGTGCTGAGTTGTACTGAGTTGAGTTGAGTTGAGTTGTGCTGAGTTGTACTGAGTTGAGTTGAGTTGAGTTGTGCTGAGTTGTACTGAGTTGAGTTGAGTTGTGTTGTGTTGTGTTGAGTTGTGCTGAGTTGATTTGTGTTGTGCTGAGTTGAGTTTATCTGAGTTCAGTTTAGTAGAGTTAATGGGAGTTGCATTGAGTTGAGTTGAGTTGAGTTGTGCTGAGTTGAGTTGAGTTGTGTTGAGTTGTGCTGAGTTGAGTTTATCTGAGTTCAGTTTAGTAGAGTTAATGGGAGTTGCATTGAGTTGAGTTGAGTTGAGTTGTGCTGAGTTGTACTGAGTTGAGTTGAGTTGAGTTGTGTTGTGTTGTGTTGAGTTGTGCTGAGTTGAGTTGTGTTGTGTTGTGTTGTACTGAGTTGAGTTGTGTTGAGTTGTGCTGAGTTGTACTGAGTTGAGTTGTGTTGAGTTGTGTTGAGTTGTACTGAGTTGAGTTGTGTTGTGTTGTGTTGAGTTGTGCTGAGTTGAGTTTATCTTAGTTCAGTTTAGTAGAGTAAATGGGAGATGCATTGAGTTGAGTTGTGTTGTGTTGTGTTGTGTTGAGTTGTGCTGAGTTGTGTTGAGTTGTGCTGAGTTGAGTTCATCTTAGTTCAGTTTAGTTGAGTTAATGGGAGTTGCATTGAGTTGAGTTGAGTTGTGTTGAGTTGTGTTGAGTTGTGCTGAGTTGAGTTTATCTTAGTTCAGTTTAGTTGAGTTAATGGGAGTTGCATTGAGCTGAGTTGAGTTGAGTTGAGTTGAGTTGAGTTGTGCTGAGTTGAGTTGAGTTGAGTTGAGTTGAGTTGAGTTGTGTTGTGTTGTGCTGAGTTGAGTTTATCTGAGTTCAGTTTAGCAGAGTTAATGGGAGTTGCATTGAGTTGAGTTGTGCTGAGTTGAGTTGTGTTGTGCTGAGTTGAGTTTATCTGAGTTCAGTTTAGTAGAGTTAATGGGAGTTGCATTGAGTTGAGTCGAGTTGAGTTGAGTTGAGTTGTGTTGTGTTGTGTTGTGCTGAGTTGAGTTTATCTGAGTTCAGTTTAGTAGAGTTAATGGGAGTTGCATTGAGTTGAGTTGAGTTGAGTTGAGTTGTGCTGAGTTGTACTGAGTTGAGTTGAGTTGTGTTGTGTTGTGTTGAGTTGTGCTGAGTTGAGTTGTGTTGTGTTGTACTGAGTTGAGTTGTGTTGAGTTGTGCTGAGTTGTACTGAGTTGAGTTGAGTTGAGTTGTGTTGTGTTGAGTTGTGCTGAGTTGAGTTTATCTTAGTTCAGTTTAGTAGAGTAAATGGGAGATGCATTGAGTTGAGTTGAGTTGAGTTGAGTTGAGTTGAGTTGAGTTGAGTTGAGTTGTGCTGAGTTGTGCTGAGTTGTGTTGAGTTGTGCTGAGTTGTGTTGAGTTGTGCTGAGTTGAGTTTATCTTAGTTCAGTTTAGTTGAGTTAATGGGAGTTGCATTGAGTTGAGTTGAGTTACATTGAGTTGAGTTTAGTTGTGATGAGTTGTGTTAAGTTGTGTTGAGTTGTGCTGAGTTGAGTTGATCTTAGTTCAGTTCAGTTTAGTAGAGTTAATGGGAGTTACATTGAGTTGAGTTGTGTTGAGTTGTGTTGATTTGTGTTGAGTTGTGTTGAGTTGAGTTGTGTTGAGTTGTGTTGTGTTGTGTTGCGTTGTGCTGAGTTGAGTTGAGTTTATCTTTGTTCAGTTTAGTAGAGTTAATGGGAGTTACATTGAGTTGAGTTGTGTTGAGTTGTGCTGAGTTGAGTTGATCTTAGTTCAGTTCAGTTTAGTAGAGTTAATGGGAGTTACATTGAGTTGAGTTGTGTTGAGTTGTGTTGAGTTGTGCTGAGTTGAGTTGATCTTAGTTCAGTTCAGTTTAGTAGAGTTAATGGGAGTTACATTGAGTTGAGTTGTGTTGAGTTGTGTTGATTTGTGTTGAGTTGTGTTGAGTTGTGTTGAGTTGATCTTAGTTCAGTTCAGTTTAGAAGAGTTAAGGGGAGTTGCATTGAGTTGAGTTGTGTTGAGTTGTGTTGAGTTGTGCTGAGTTGAGTTGATCTTAGTTCAGTTCAGTTTAGTAGAGTTAATGGGAGTTACATTGAGTTGAGTTGTGTTGAGTTGTGTTGATTTGTGTTGAGTTGTGTTGAGTTGTGTTGAGTTGATCTTAGTTCAGTTCAGTTTAGAAGAGTTAAGGGGAGTTGCATTGAGTTGAGTTGTGTTGAGTTGTGTTTATTTGTGTTGAGTTGTGCTGAGTTGTGTTGAGTTGATCTGAGTTCAGTTCAGTTTAGTAGAGTTAAGGGGAGTTGCATTGAATTGAGTTGAGTTGACTTATGTTGAGTTGATTTGTTGATCTGAGTTAAATTAATTTCAATTTATTTGACTTGCTTTGAGCTGAGTTGTTTGAGTTGAGTTCTGTTCATTTCATTTAGTTGCATTGAATTGAGTTAGGTTGAATTGTTAATTTGAGTTCTTGCTTTGAGTTGCTTTGAACTGAGATGTTTTTAGTTCAGTTCAGTTCAGTTGCATTGAGTTGTTTGTCTGAGTTCAGTTCAGTTGAGTTACGTTGAGTTGTGTTGAGTTGCTGATCTCAGTTCAGTTGAGTTATGTTGAGTTGTGTTGAGTTGCTGATCTGAGTTCAGTTGAGTTGTGTTGAGTTGGTGATCTGAGTTCAGTTCAGTTGAGTTGTGTTGAGTAGTTGGTCTGAGTTCAGTTCAGTTGAGTTTTGTTGAGTTGCTGATCTGAGTTCAGTTGAGTTGTGTTGAGTTGGTGATCTGAGTTCAGTTCAGTTGAGTTGCTTTGAGTAGTTGGTCTGAGTTCAGTTCAGTTGAGTTGTGTTGAGTGGTTGGTCTGAGTTCAGTTCAGTTGAGTTGTGTTGAGTAGTTGGTCTGAGTTCAGTTCAGTTGAGTTGTGTTGAGTGGTTGGTCTGAGTTTAGTTGAGTTGAGTTGTGTTGAGTGGTTGGTCTGAGTTCAGTTGAGTTGAGTTTTGTTGAGTGGTTGGTCTGAGTTCAGTTGAGTTGAGTTGTGTTGAGTGGTTGGTCTGAGTTCAGTTCAGTTCAGTTGTGTTGAGTGGTTGGTCTGAGTTCAGTTCAGTTCAGTTGTGTTGAGTGGTTGGTCTGAGTTCAGTTCAGTTGAGTTGCATTGAGTTGTTGGTCTGAGTTCAGTTCAGTTCAGTTCAGTTGAGTTGTTGGTCTGAGTTCAGTTCAGTTGAATTGCGTTGAGTTGTTGGTCTGAGTTCAGTTCATTTGAGTGTAGTCTAGTTCAGTGAAGTTTTGTTGACAAAAATTTATGTTGATTGTTAATTCGTTGTTGATTTGAGATAATTTCTAGTTTCTAGTTTTGAGAGAGAGATAGAGGAGGTGTGTGTGTGAATTTCGGCTCTTGTACTGCTTAAGAGACTGTACAACAACTGGCCTGACACAATGTGAGTTGCTGCTCTTTGACTGCACATGCAGTCAGTTAGAAACACATTCACATTACACAGTAAACATGCAAACACACATGCACACAGTGGCATCTGGCCTGCACACACTTTCCCACTCATATAGAGAAAACCACACAAACACACACATCTGTGTCTTGCAAAGTTGACTTGCAAAAGTTGGGGTTAGTATTCCTGCATCTAATTGCGCTAGAGAGCTTGTGATAGTGTATGTGTGTGTGTGTGTGTGTGTGTGTGTGTGTGTGTGTGTGTGTGTGTGTGTGTGTGTGTGTGTGTGTGTTGTGTGTGACAAAGAGGAAAGAGGAAGTTGTGTGCATTTGAAAGACTTCCTCCCCTTTGCAGTCTTGCAGAGCAGCCGTGTGGAGAACAGAATGAGACCACGAGAGACAGAGACGACGGAGAAGACATTCAGTGGACATCCTGAAGAACCAAGAAGAAGAGATTTCAAAGGTCAAAGGAGAGACACAGACTTCATTAATGAGCTGCTTCAGTTATGTTAGACGGTTTCACGTCCTGAACAACGTTTAGGTTTAGACCTGGTTTCTAGTTTAGGCTTTCTAGATTCTAGATGAGATGAGATGAGTTGAGTTTAACCCAGTGAAGTTGAGTTTCAGAGCTTTAAAAGAGATTTTATTATTGGGATTCTGTGGACATCGATTCAGTTGTTTTGTTGTTGTTTCTATTGACATTTTGGGATCATGGTTGCATTAAGGCAATTTTAGGCCATAAACAGTGGTTTGCTCATGCAAGATTTGGACTCCTGTTGATTCAAGTCTCAGTCGGTTTGGAGATGGAGTTGTGGAGACAGTGTGCCGGCTGGTTAATTCAGTGCCGGGTGCTTTCTGAGAACCACAGAGTGACCTGGGACAGCGCACAGGTGAGTGTAAGATTCTAGTAAGATCTAGATTTTGCATTTATAGATTTTCCTGCATTTTCTTAGTTTTCAAGTCTTTTGACAGGTGTGTGAACTGGCTCATGCGCTGAGAGATGGAGTTTTACTTTGTCAATTGCTGAATAACCTCCTACCACAGTCAGTCAACCTGCGACAGATTAACCTCCGACCCCAGATGTCTCAGGTACACTAGAGTCATTATCTTGACGATATGAAAATGAATTTAATATGATCGGTTGTACTGATCTGAATGTTTGTGTATGTGTGCGTGTGGGATGCTGTAAATTATAAGTGCCAGTGAAAGTGGGTAAACATAGTGGTCACTATTTATCTCAAACTAACACACACACTTTTGGAAAGGTTTATAGTGTGTGTGTTTTAATGAGTTTGTAGCAGAGGGTTCATGTAAAATCGTGCATTACACTTCCTTATTCTCAGCTGAACTTCCTCTCGCACACACACGGGCGGTGAATCAGGAAGTATTTAACATCTATATGTTGACTGCTGTTTCTCTCTCACATTATGTTAATAGGAATCATGGCCGGGGGGGCTAGAGGGGGGCATTGGCCCACTAGAGTTTCCTTGTGCCCACCCACCTCCGGCCATGATTCCTATTGGACAATGAAATGACAGCAGTATGGCTGTGTCTCACAATATTTTAGTATAAATCATGGCCGAGTCTATGGGGGACGAGAGGGGGCATTGGCTCACTAGATTGCATTTATTATGCTTTTATTTGCATTTATTGAATTGTATTTTTCTGTGTGTGTGTGTGTGTGTGTGTGTGTGTGTGTGTGTGTGTGTGTGTGTGTGTGTGTGTGTGTGTGTGTGTGTGTGTGTGTAGTTTTTGTGTCTGAAGAACATCAGGGCATTCTTGTGCACCTGTCAGGAAAAATTCGGCATGAGGAAGAATGAGCTCTTCGAGGCCTTCGACCTCTTCGATGTTCGAGACTTCGCAAAGGTCTGAACCCTTGAAAGAGAAACACCAACACTATTTCCATATTAATCCGGATAAATCTAAAAACTGCGTTTTCATTTCAAATGCTCACTGTCCATGGTCTGAAACACAATTATCCTTGTGTTCCGCTGCCGTCAGATATTTCCGAGTAAACTTCCCTTCACCTTTGAAGGAATGCAATGTGAAGCCTGTAGAAAGTAACATTCACCTTTAACAACACAATCAATCAAACAATGCTGCTGCAACATAAGCCGCCATCACATGACTGCGTCACATGACAACAAATACGTCACTGTTTAGAATATCTCAGTTTTCCCAGTCCAAACTATAACGCATAAACGCTAATTTATCCACCTAGGACAGCGTTTTCGAAACGCTCCATTTTCACTAGTCAAAAATGGCGTCTCAGTGTGAGTGAAAGGCCGAAACGTAGAGAAAAAGATGCGTTTTCAAATGTATTCGGATTAATGTGGACTGTGTCTATAATATGATGTTTAATTGTTCACACTGATGCGACTATAATGCATGTTTGTGTGGCAGGTGATTGACACATTGTCCACCCTGTCGCACACATCGCTGGCCATGCAGAGAGGATTCCGGTAACACACACATTTATACATTTATCATGACTGTTTATTCAATATCATTCGACAGATTTTTAAATGTGATTTTTCACTGCAGACCTTTTCCAGATGAACTGTGTGTTGGAGATGATGATATCTACACCGGCCTTTCAGACCAGATCGAGTGAGTTATTAGTGTGTGTGTGTGTGTGTGTGTGTGTATTTGTATGTATGTGTGTTGTTGATTGTGTCTCTGTCTTCAGTGATACAGTGGAGGAAGATGACGATCTCTATGACTGTGTAGAGGAAGAAGAGAATGAAGGAGACGACATTTATGAAGATCTGATGAGAACAGAAGAACCAGAAACAGTGAGACACACACAAATACAGTCATACGCATTCCCAATATTCCCATATTCTCACAATACTGTCTGTCGTCTCTCCCAGCAGCAGAAAGCTGAAGTGGACAAGAGAAGTTGTTGTCTTCTAGAAATCAGACAGACGGAAGAGAAATACACTGACACACTGGAATCAATACTTCAGGTGAACAAACACTTTCCATTGATTTTATACCGAGTGTAAAACACAATGTGCCTCATGCAGAAAGATGTGAAGCGTGTTTCGGTGCTTACATTGATTCCTCTATTCAACACGTGTTATTTGATCTGTAGAGTTGTTATTTTGGCATTGGTTATGCTATTCTTGTAACAGGAATTTCTGTTTTTTCGTCACTGGTGTACTTTCTGTATTTGGATTTTTCTCAAAGTAAAGAGTCATTTTTGGTATCATGTGATAATTGCAGGGATTACCGGCTTTACATGGTCATGACAAGAGTTGAAATATTGGAAATGACTAGTGCGTTTTACACAAGCAAGATCAGTAAGTGATTTAATTGCAATATATTTTAAAAGGAATAATGTTCTCAAAATCTCAATGATTTTTTGTATCAAACCCAGAGCATTCCTTTAAGAACACAGTCAGTACCGACGGCGGCGTTAATGCGCATCACATCCTCTAGTATGAATGTACTGATGAGTCTCAATGATGAACGGCTGTTAGTCTCAGAAACATTCATACAGGGTTCTGTATCTGTCGGACATCTCTGTTGACTGGATTCAAACCGAAACCTTTGTATTAACCATTATTCTACCACATCTGTATTTCTAGCTATCACTTCTGCTTTTATTTTTATATCCAGTGCATTTCATTAACCACTGGTGAAACCAGTGAAGAGCAAAAGCTGTCTGGAACTGAAGCATTGCATTGCTTTCGTGTGCAGCTGTTTTAACAAACCTGTGGCTACATGACTCTCTCACAGAGTCAATTCTGATCAGGGGAACATGTAAATCAGCCAAAGACTAAAATTGAAAATGCATTAGCAACCACAAACCAGAGACAAAAACTATTCTCTCACAATAATTTTGAAAAGCAGATTAACAGATTATGTGACATGATATTTAAATATGAAAAGATTCCGTATTGTTGAAATACTCAGCTCCCTTTCTGTCACTCACTCCATGTTGTGCCAATGTAGTGACACTAGGGGTCACTCTTGAGAGCCCGAGACGCCTCTGATCTTTGATAAAAGGCCAATGAGAATTGGCGAGTGGTATTTGCATGCCCCTCCTCTGGACATACGGGTATAAAGGAGGGGACACTGCATACTGCTCATTCGATTTTCTCTTTGGAGCCGAACGGTCGTTGGTTCAAGCTGAGCAAGCGATTTCCATCCCTCACCCCTGCTGGATCCTTACGGCACATTACAGCACGGGTGCACTGCAGAGATCGCCCCTGGACGCTTCAGCAGATCTAAAAGAGTACGTTCTGAAAGAGTTTAATTTCCTTTCCTAAAACAGTATATTCTAAATGAGCGGCACACACCGGAACGTCTTTTTCAAGACGCGTCTTTTTAAAGATGCCATTCTGGCTGAATCAGCCGCTGAATCTGGTCCTCACAGCCACGTCCCGCCCCAGTGCCTTTCTTTCTGGAAGTACACGAGGAGCTGACGAGTTAGTGGGAGGCACCTTTCACTGCCCGGTCCCGATCTCTCGGCTCCCCCACTCTCCCTGACCTCAATGGCAATGCCCCCAGTGGATAAGGTGCTCGCGGTGCAACTATGCCCGTGGAGCACCACCACCTGGCGTGGGTGCCCAAAGCTCTCGTCCAAGACCTGTAGGTTCACACCACCACGTTCACGTGAGCCCCAGAGCCTACAGTGCTGCCGGACAAGCTGCGTACGCCCTGCACGCCATGGCTCTCCTCTGGTGTCAACAGTACCTCAAATCGCCGGGAGCCACTCGCATCCTGGGCGACCTCAGCACCACAGCGGACAAACTGTCACGACAGGTCACTCGCAAGGGAGAGTGGAGACTCCACCAGTTGGTAGTCCAGTTTATTTGGAGTCGATACGGGCAGGCACAGGTAGACCTGTTTGCCTCCCTGGAATCCTCCCATTGCCAGCTCTGGTATGCCCTCACCAAGGCCCCCCTCGGTGTAGACTGGCTGGCACACAGCGGGCCACTTGGACTGCGCAAGTATGCATTCCCCCACTGAGCCTGCATGCACAGACCCTGTGCAAGATCAAGGAGGATGAGGAGCAGGTAATTCTAGTGGCTCCCTTCTGGCCCACTCAGACTTGGTTCTCAGACCTCACATTCCTCGTGTCAGCCCCTCCCTGGCAAATTCATCTGAGGAAGGACCTTCTTTCTCAGGGATGGGGCACAATCTGGCACCTGCGACAAGACCTCTCAAACCTCCATGTCTGGACAAAACACGGAAGACCTCAGTGGCCTACCCCTGCCATGGTAGACACCATCACTCAGGCTAGGGCCCCCTCTATGAGGCGCCTGTATGCCTTTAAGTGGCATCTGTTCGCTGAGTGGTGTTCTTCTCAACATGAAGACACCCGGAGGTGTGCAGTCAGTTCAGTGCTTTCCTTTCTGCAGGAGAGGTTGGAGGGATGGCTGTCCCCCTCCACCTTGAAGGTGCATGTAGCAGCCAGAGCCACACACCACGACACAGTGGACGGTAAGTCCTTAGGGGAGCACAACCTAGTTATCAGGTTCCTAAGAGGTGCCAGGAGGTTTAATCTTCCCGGGCCACACCTCGTTCCCTAATTGGGCCTCTCAGTAGTCCTCCAAGGCCTGCGAGGGGCTCCCTTCGAGCCTTTAGATTCATTTGCGCTTAAGGCGCTCTCCTCCATCAAGAGGGTTGGGGACCTGCAAGTATTCTCTGTCAGCAAAATGTGCCTGGAGTTCGGTCCAGGCTACTCTCACGTGATACTGAGACCCCGACCGGGCTATATGCCCAAGGTTCCCACGACCCCTTTCAGGGACCAAGTGGTGAACCTGCAAGCGCTGCTTGAGGAGGAGGCAGACCCAGACTTAGCGTTGCTGTGTCCGGTGCACGCTTTACGCATCTATTGGATTTCACGCAGAGCTTTAGGATCTCTGTGCAGCTCTTTGTCTGCTTCGGGGAACAGCGAAAAGGAAGTGCTGTTCAGGAGAGGATCGCCCACTGGATCATCGACACCCTAGCTGTCACCTACCTGGCTCAGCATGTGCCGCCCCCTGCAGGACTACGGGCCCATTCCACCAGGGGTGTGGCGGCCTCTTGGACTCTGACCAGTGGCGCCTCTCTGGCTGACATTTGCAGAGCAGCGGGTTGGGCTACACCCAACACCTTTGCGAGGTTCTACAATATCTGGGTTGAGCCGGGTTCATCCTAGAACTGTACACTTCCAGAGTGAGCACTGAGCACCAGAACCGTCAGACACAAGAACAGTTTTTTCCCTCAGACTATCCTTCTCATGAACAGTTAAAACTGCCCCATTGAGCAATGAGTATGTGCAATACACAGTTTCATCTATTTATATTTAGCCAACACACCACACCTCTTCTGCATTACATTCCCTTGCACTGTATATAACAGATTTATATTTGTAAATACATATATATATATATATATATATATATATATATATATATATATATATATATATATATATATATATATATATATACTTATATTTTCTATTCACTTATTATTTTGTCTTGTTGTTGTATTGTTTGTGCACTGGAAGCTCCCGTCACCAAGACAAATGTGTAAGCATACTTGGCAATAAAGCTGATTCTGATTCTGAGTTCAGTTCAGTTTAGTAGAGTTGAGTTGCATTGAGTTGAGTTTATGTCGGAGGGTCAAGCGACAGCAGTTTTGTCATTTATAACTGTGTCTCTCTCTCACATTATTTTAGTATGACTCATGGCCGGGTCTAATGTATTTTTGACCACATTTGAATGTTTTTTTTTTTTTGCAAACGTTTAGACCTGTATTTAGCTCTGACCACATGTGATCCAATCACAAAAATGCATCTTCATATCACATGGAAATAGGGTCAAAAACTCAAAATAACAGATTGTGATGTTGGAGAAACTCTATAGACTCACATGAGGTCAGTGCAGTTATGCTGACACATTCAAATCCTGTTGTGTTTGTGTGTTTGATTGTTTGTTTGTTTGATTTCAGCACTTTCTGAAACCATTACAGCCATTTCTGCAGCCTGTTGATCTTGAGAACATCTTTATTAATATTGAAGTACGTTCCTCAATCTTTTTACTTTTTCTGTTCATTTCATTTCCATATTCATGTCTTTATTAATTATAATATGTGAATGCATTTATCAATACAGTACATCCAATACGTGTGTGTGTGTGTGTGTGTGTGTGTGTGTGTGTGTGTGTGTGTGTGTGTGTGTGTGTGTGTGTGTGTGTGTGTGTGTGTGTGTGTGTGTGTGTGTGTGTGTGTGTGTGTGTGTGTGCAGGAATTAGCAAACACACATCGTTCTCTCCTTCATGAGGTTCAGGAATCTATTCTGCATTTGCGAGCAGTAAACCTTTACCAGGTCTTCATTGACTACAAGGAAAGGTATCACACACACACACACACACACACAAACATACACATACACATACACATACACACACACACACACACCTCACATTCATCATGCATAAGCAGAAGTTCATCCTCTTAGAAGAATAGTCTCAAACACTGAGTGTGTATGTTAATGCATTTATCAATACAGTACATCCAATACATCTGTGTGTGTGTGTGTGTGTGTGTGTGTGTGTGTGTGTGTGTGTGTGTGTGTGTGTGTGTGTGTGTGTGTGTGTGTGTTGTAGGTTGCTGTTATATGGACGTTACTGTAGTCAGGTGGAAGCTGCTACCAAACACCTGGACAAAATCGCGGGCACGAGAGAAGATGTTAAAATGAAACTAGAGGTGAGGGTTCATCTAGCTGTTGTTTTGTAGCTAATTATAATAATTATGGACTAATCCTAAAAGAAAAAATAACAGAAACATGATGTTATTTATGATTCATTGAGAGTGTCCCTAAAGGAAGGTTTGGTCTGGTTTACTTTAGCTAACGTCAAGTATTGATATAAATCATATTTCCTATCGTATTCACTCATAGCAGCTGCAGACGGTGATATTCATCCTCTTTCATTATTCTCTGTGTGTATCAGGAGTGTTCAATGAGAGCGAACAGCGGTAGATTTACTCTCAGAGATCTGCTCATGGTGCCAATGCAGAGAGTCCTCAAATATCATTTACTGCTGCAGGTAACACACAATAACACACACATGTTTGTTTTTCTGTCATTATGACTTCTGTTGTTCTGAAGCTCTGTGCCGAGTTTGGTGAATCTATCTATCTACCTATCGGTCGATCTGTCGGTCGGTTGGTCCATCCGTCTGCCTGCCTGCCTGTCTGTCTCTCTCTCTCTCTCTCTCTCTCTCTCTCTCTCTATATATATATACATATATATATCTGTCTGTCTGTCTGTCTATCTACCTATCATCTGTCTGTCTATCTGTCTGTCTCTCTCTCTCTCTCTCTCTCTGTCTCTCTCTCTCTCTCTCTATCTATCTATCTGTCTGTCTGTCTATCTATCTGTCTGTCTGTCTGTCTATCTCTCTCTCTCTATCTATCTGTCTGTCTGTCTGTCTGTCGATCTATTTTATATCTTATATTATATTTAGGGCTTTTGATTTAATGCTTTAATTTAGTGCAATTAATTATATAGTATCAGTTCTATTAAACCTCTATACTATGTGTTAACAAATGAATACAGTTAATCATGCCTCCTGAACATTACGAAAATGACAGTTCATATTTTCCTTCCATTTGAGCAATTAAATCTTGGATTACATGTAACTGTGTCTGACACATATCTTCATAGGCAGACGATAATAAATAGCACAGATGAACACAAATACTGTGAGAACAGGACAGATTGATCAGGATTGCTGTCGACTGTAGGCAACGACATCGCAATAAAACAAACAATAGTATATTAACTTCTAAAGCCACTTTTTGTATCTAATAAATGCTTTACTTGTCTGCCACAGTAATGCAAAATATCTGACCTATACATACAGGAAGTATAGAAACAAGAAATAATGCATGTAATGTACCATTTTAACTCATGTAACACAGATCGTATCATTTACATTCACATAAGTAATGTTTTCCAAATGTGTATGTGAATGTAGTCTCTTTATGAAGATTTTCAATTTCATGACGTCCCCAAAAAGAGGTTTTGTCAAATTGAGCAGACCCTTTGTTATATACAGTATTTTAGCACTTTCGTCCTTAAAAATCCCCAAAGTGTGTGACAAATGTGTGTTTTCTCTCAGGAGCTATTGAAACACACAGTGGACCAACAAGAGAAAGAAAACCTGCGTATGGCACTGGACGCCATGAGGGTGAGTGTATGACATGTTTTGGAAATATATAAATAAGTTAGTTAAATCACCAATAAAACATCTCACCCTCGAGTGCAATTTATTATTACTGTAGTTTATTATTTATTGTGCAACTGCATGTTGTTCTGACAAATTCTCACAAGATTCTCACTTGCTACAAGTAAGATTGTGGTAGGTTTAGGGCTAAGGGTTAAGTTTATTGGATAGGGGTCAGGGATACGTTTAGGGCTAAGGGTTAAGTTTAGGGGATAGGGGTCAGGGATAAGTTTAGGTTTAAGGGTTAAGTTTAGGGGATAGGGGTCAGGGATAAGTTTAGGTTTAAGGGTAAGTTTAGGGGATAGGGGTCAGGGATAAGTTTAGGGTTAGGGATAAGTTTAGGGTTAAGTTCAGGGGATAGGTTCAGTGATAAGTTAGGGTTAGGGATAAGTTTAGGGCTAAGGGTTAAGTTTATCGGATAGGAGTCAGGGATAAATTAGGGTTAGGGATAAGTTTAGGGTTAAGGGTTAAGGGTTAAGTTTAGGGGATAGGAGTCAGGGATAAATTAGGGTTAGGGATAAGTTTAGGGTTAAGGTTAAGTATAGGGGATAGGGTTAAGTGATAAGTTAGGGTTAGGGATAAGTTTAGGGCTAAGGGTTAAGTTTATTGGATAGGAGTCAGGGATAAGTTAGGGTTAGGGATAAGTTTAGGGCTAAGGGTTAAGTTTATTGGATAGGAGTCAGTGATAAGTTAGGGTTAGGGATAAGTTTAGGGTTAAGGGTTAAGTTTATTGGATAGGAGTCAGGGATAAGTTAGGGTTAGGGATAAGTTTAGGGCTAAGGGTTAAGTTTATTGGATAGGAGTCAGGGATAAGTTAGGGTTAGGGATAAGTTTAGGGTTAAGGGTTAATTTTATTGGATAGGAGTCAGGGATAAGTTAGGGTTAGGGATAAGTTTAGGGTTAAGGGTTAAGTTTATTGGATAGGAGTCAGGGATAAATTAGGCTTAGGGATAAGTTTAGGGTTAAGGTTAAGTATAGGGGATAGGGTTAAGTGATAAGTTAGGGTTAGGGATAAGTTTAGGGTTAAGGGTTAAGTTTATTGGATAGGGGTCAGGGATAAGTTTAGGGCTGAGGGTTAAGTTTAGGGGATAGGGGTCAGGGATAAGTTTAGGGTTAAGGTTTAAGTTTAGGGGATAGGGGTCAGGGATAAGTTTAGGGTTAAGGGTTAAGTTTAGGGGATAGGGGTCAGGGATAAGTTTAGGGTTAAGGTTTAAGTTTAGGGGATAGGAGTCAGGGATAAGTTTAGGGTTACGGTTAAATGTATGGGTTAGTGTTAGGTTTAGGGGATGGGGTCAGTGATAAGTTAGGGTCAGGGATAAGTTTAGGGGATAGGAGTCAGGGATAAGTTTAGGGTCAGGGATAAGTTTAGAGTTAAGGTTAGGTTTTGGGGATAGGGGTCAGGGATAAGTTTAGGGGATAGGAGTCAGGGATAAGTTTAGGGTCAGGGATAAGTTTAGAGTTAAGGTTAGGTTTTGGGGATAGGGGTCAGGGATAATTTAGGGTCAGGGATAAGTTTAGAGTTAAGGGTTCAGTTTAGGGGATAGGAGTCAGGGATAATTTAGGGTCAGGGATAAGTTTAGGGTTAAGGTTAGGTTTTGGGGATAGGGGTCAGGGATAGGTTTAGGGTTAAGGTTAAGTTTATGGGTTAAGGATAGGGGGTAAGGGATAACAGTGTAACTACAGATGTAATCAAATTCATATCCTATGAAGGTTAGTACGATGCAACAACAAATATGTACATTATAAGAACATTGTTTCAAATGCTTAATTAAAAGCACATAATATTTTGTGAATCCATATTTTTTAACATTAATATAAAGATAAAATGTATTATACTTGTTAAACGTTTACTTCCATAAGTATAATTTTTCTAACATGCCATTGCATTTGTGTACTTTAATGTGTGTGTGTGTGTGTGTGTGTGTGTGTGCGTGTGTGTGTGTGTGTGTGTGTAGGATCTTGCTCAGTGTGTGAATGAAGTGAAGAGAGACAATGAAATAATTCGCCAAATCACAACGTTTCAGCTTTGCATCGAGAACATGGTAAATAAACAGTAAACTGTCAGAATACAGCAGTGATGATCAACCAAATTATTCATTTAACTGTAAATATATTCTTCATTCTCGTTCATTTTGCATGCATCATTAATAAATCTCTCTCTCTCCATAGACTCAGTCTCTAGCATTGTTTGGACGTCCCAAAATCGATGGAGAATTTAAGTTCTGCAACCCAGACAAGAAATCTAAACAGGACAGGTCTGTGTGTGTTTGTGTGTGTGTGTGTGTGTGTGTGTGTGTGTGTGTGTGTGTGTGTGTGTGTGTGTGTGTGTGTGAGTGTGTGTGTGTGAGTGTGTGTGTGTTTTTGTGTGTATATGTTTGTGTGTGTGTGTGTTTGTTTGTGTGTGTGTGTGTGTGTGTGTGTGTGTGTGTTTTTGTGATTTACGAGGACAATTTTGTAAGTTACAAACTGGTAATTACAAGGTTATTATGCTATAAATGTGATTTATGAGGACATTTCTAGTGTCCCCATATTTCAAATCGCTTATAAATCATACTAAACAATGTTTTATTGAAAATGTAAAAATGCAGAAAGTTTTCTGTGAGGGTTAGGTTTAGGGGATAGAATCTATAGTTTGTACAGTATAAAAGTCATTATGTCTATGGAAAGTCCTCATAATGATAGGTAGACCAACATGTGTGTGTGTGTGTGTGTGTGTGTGTGTGTGTGTGTGTGTGTGTGTGTGTGTGTGTGTGTGTGTGTGTGTGTGTGTGTGTTATCCAGGGCAAGCATGTGTTGGTCCAGTCCGACAACACAGCGACAGAAGCATATATTAATCGCCAAGGCGGTGGTGGTGGTGTAGTGGTCTAAAGCACATAACTGGTAAACTGGTAATCAGAAGGTCGCTGGTTCGATCCCCACAGTCACCACCATTGTGTCCTTGAGTAAGACACTTAACTCCAGGTTGCTCCGGGGGGATTGTCCCTGTAATAAGTGCACTGTAAGTCACTTTGGATAAAAGCATCTGCCAAATGCATAAATGTAAATGTATATATCCTCCTCTGGAGTCAGCAGCGACTGAGATCACTGCGGACCACTCATATCCCGGGCAGCCTCAATGCCACAGCGGATGTGCTGTTGCAGCAGACAAGGCTCAGCAGAGAGTGGAGACAGGTGGTCCAGCTGATTTGGAGTTGATTCGGCAAAGCACAGTTAGACCTGTTCGCTTCCCGGTAATCCTCCAACTGCCCTCTCTGGTATTCCCTAACGGGAGCCCCCCTCGAGACAGACACACTGGTGGCCCCTAGAGATGTGCCCCCCTCGAGACAGCCACACAGCTGGCCCCTAGGGATGTGCAACTATGAGTTCCCCTTTGCAAAGTCAGGGAGGATGAGGAATGATTCACCCTCATGGCCCCATATTGCTCTGGAATACCAGGCTCAGGTATTCCCTTTGGGAATACAAGTACAATCTACTAGGAGTGTGGCATCCATGTGGGCACTAGACTAGCAGATATCTGCAGAGCAGCGGGGCTGGGCTACACCTATGATTTTACAATCTCCAGTTTCGTCCTGTGTTTTGTCAGGTACGAACAGGTAGAGTTTGGTAATACGGAACAGCTGGCCGGGTGTATTGCTTGCGAATAGCACCTTTCCCCTGCCCTGAGGCAAAAACGTGCGCTTTTACCCCCGGTCCAGTTCACAAAGTCGTGGACCATGGATTTCCTTCCTCCCTTGTTTTGCGAACTCTGTGGAGGAGTTTCCAGCCAGCCCCACTATGGGTACTCATATGCCCTGTACTGGAATAGGTGCTCCACAGGTACATAACTCTGGTAACCCCTGTGATGTATATTCTGCGGTATGGTCTCCCTGTCAGCTGACCCGTGTCTCCCTGGTCGCTGTGTTTGTAGAGTTCCCCCCATTTCATGGCGGAACCTACCACCGCACCTCTTCTATGTGCGGCTGCTGAGCCCATGTGACGTATTGCCACATGTTGACCTCCCCTTTTGGGCAGGATGTGGACTCTGTGGGGTCTTTTCCCCCTGGTGCGTATAATAGCGTTAGATGGCCCCAGCTGAATCTAATACTCTGTGGAGAGAAAACATAGAGAGAAAAGGCCGCGGCTCAGGGATGTGGGGAACCACATGACGTCTTTTGGGGCATCGGGGGAGGTTATGTGCAGACTGGTGCTCCTGCTATTACGCACGCAGCAGCTTGCTTGCACCTGCATCAGCAGTTCATGTAACACGGTTCAGATGTTGTGGTGTATTTCTATAGGGACCACTAGTGTCACTACATCGACACAATGTCGAGTGAGTGACAGAAGGGGAACGTCTCCTTTAGTGTCGTAACCTCCGTTCCCTGATGGATTGTGTCCCTCTTGCCACAATTCTGTACTAGCCGCTGAAATGGCCAGGACCTTGTCTCGGCTCCTCAGCACAAAACCTGAATGGAGTAGTGGGCATTCCTTCTCCTTTTATACCGCATGTCCCGGGGAGTGGCATGCAAATTCCACTTGCCAATTCTGATTGGCCTTTTCTCAAAGAATAGAGGTGTTCGGGGCTCTCAAGAGTGACCCCTAACGTCTCGAACGTTAACGGAGGTTACGACAGTAACCAAGATGTTTTTGACACTAGATCTATTTTGCTATTATTTTCAATGTTTTGCTTAAAAAGTATGTTTGTGCTATCTTTCTTTCAAATAAATAGCACTTGCTTTGAGACATTTTGAAATGTGTCTGTATGTTTTTGTGTGTGTGTAGATACGGGTTTCTCTTCGATAAAGCTCTGTTTGTGTGTAAGAAGCGCAGTGGAGAGAGTATGGAGCTGAAGGAGATGATTGAACTTCAACATTATCAGCTGCGAGATGAACCATCTGGAGAGAGAGACAACAAGAAGGTTCTACATTCTTCACATGTTTCATCAAAATACTTGTTTTATTTTCTCAGTTCCAGTACGTGAAGTGTGTTTTATGTGTGTTTGCAGTGGACACACAGTTTCCTGCTGATAGACTTGTACGGTCAGGGCGGATACGAACTGTTCTTTAAGACTCGAGAACTGAAGAAGAAATGGCTGGAGCAGTTTGAGATGGCGCTGTGAGTGAAAGCTTGTATTTTAAAGGAATATTCCGGGTTTAATACGAGAAGTTAAGTTCAATGGACAGCATTTGTGTCATAATGTTGATTACAACTAAAATGTATTTCGACTCGTTCCTAATTTCTTACTAAAAGTGTGTTCCAGTGAGACACTTACTATGGAGGTCAATGGGGCAATATTTGAAGGGTTTAAACAGAAACGTGAAGTCTATGATTTTATAAAAACACACATTAATCTTCTGTTAAAACTCATATTATTTGAGCTGTAAAGTTGTTTAAATCATTGTTTTAGGGTTGCTTATGGTTGCGTAATGTCATTATGGCTGTGAAGTTGTAAAATTGTGTGTAACTTCACACAGAAACGGTTAGTATGTGATTTTAATCATGTTGTTTATGTCTTGTGTCTATACGTTTGAGACAGTATTTTAATGTTGACAGATTAAACCCCATTGACTTCCATTGGAAGAGTCTCACTGGAACACACATTTGTGCTTTTATTAAGAAAAGGAGAAACGAGTCGAAGTTAATTTGCTATAAAAATGCTGTCGAGCTTAACTTGTGTGGAACCTGGACTATTGCTTTACTATTCAAACTTTTGAAAAAAGTAATCCAGTACAAGTTACAAAAACCTCACCAACATTGTAATCAGGTTACAATACTAATTGCCTTATCGCAAAAGTAATGACATTACTAAATACTTTATTTTTAAGTTACTTTCTAAGACTACATTCTTTTTAATGTACTTAATATTCGCTCATTTGAAATGTAATGATGATATTTTAGAAATATGTGTCGCACAAGTAACTTCATGAATTGAAAGGAATAAGATTACAGTTTCTAATTAAATAGAAATCAATTATATGATGCCCAATAAATCTCACAACTGTACCTGTGTATTATTGTTCTGTAGTTTCCCGTTTATAACGTGTGTTATTAATGTGTGTGTCTGTAGATCCAACATGTGTCCAGAAAACAGCTCTGCTAACGGTCATGACTTCCAGATGCACTGCTTTGAAGAAACCACCTCGTGTAAATCCTGTCAAATGCTCCTCAGGTGAACCATGTGACTTCAAACTGACTTAGAAAGGGTCGTGCCTTTGCTCACGTTTATCTGCCGCGTATCAATGAATTTGTGTTTGACCGTTTTGCAGTTTAGTCTCAATAAATGCTCTTTATGAACTACCGAGAAGCTGTTCTGAAAGTTACAGTATGTTTTTGTAGAATCTCAGAATATCAAGGAAAATTCAATTATGTGTGATGTGACTTAAAATAAAATAAAAACCTCACTGGTGTTCTTGAGCTGGTTTGTGTTGTTTTAATGGTTTGTGTGTGTGTGTGTGTGTGTGTGTGTGTGTATCAGGGGAATCTTCTTTCAGGGCTATCGCTGCTCTCGCTGTAAGATGGCTGCTCATAAAGAGTGTTTGGGACGAGTTCCAGCGTGTGGACGAAACTCTGGTGAGGAGAAAGTGAGCGATAATGAGAGACAGTAACTGTGTGTGTGTTTGTTAGTTTGATCGACCTCACATGTGCTTCTCGTTCTGTTCACAGAAAACTCAGGAACTATGAAGAAGGTTTGTGCATCTAAATAACAAACACACTCACACTCATGTGATGCATATCTGAAAGATCTCACACCTACAGACATGAAACATCGTGTGACTGTCTCTAAACACACTGTTAGGCATCTTCCATTAAAACTTGATCAACAAGTGAAGCAGATGTTCATCGTCAAGCTCAAACAAAATAAACATATGAGTCATTTTATTTCATGAAATGTTTTGCAGCCCTCCACAATATAGGCCCTGTCAGTTTGTGATGTTCACGGGTGTATTTTTATGTTCCTTCAGAGTAAAACTATGAGAGCAGCAGCTCAAAGATCGAAACCAGGTGAACACAACATGACACATAAGAACTATATTCACTATAATTCACTCATTTATACGGTCTCTGTAAATGTTTATATTAATTGTACACTGCATAGCAACACTGCTGTATGTGTTTTATTCAGGTCTGCCAAAGATGGAGGTGTGTGTGGATTATTATGGGCTGCCACCGCCCCCTGTTGCATTCGGCCAACCGCTGCAGCTATTTGTCGGTGATGTCATAGAGCTGACCCGCGCCGAGGTCGACTTACAATGGTGGGAGGTGAGAATATAGTCAAAGCATCAGTACAAACGTCAACAATATCTAAAACTACATTTTGACATTATAAGTGAATGCAAAACTCACTACCTCAATATTACGGTGTTCTAGTCGATTCTAACTAACACAAGTCAACCTTGGGCGTTGCTATGCAGTTGCTAAGGTGTTCTTGGTGGTTCCTTACTGGCCCAAGTCAAAGGTTTCCTTCCAGGGAATTGCTATGTGGTTGCTAGGGTGCTCAGAGTGGATTTTACCATGTTGCTATGCAGTTTCTAAAGTGTTCTTGGTGGTTTCTTACTGGCCCAGGTCAAAACAGTCCACCCAGGGCATTGATATGCTGTTGCTAAGATGTTCTATTTCGTTTCTTACTGGCCCAAGTCAAAATATTCCACCCAGGGAGTTGCTATGCAGTTGCTAGGATGTTCTAGGTGGATATTTACTGGCCCAGGTTAAAAGATTCCACCTAGGGCATTGCTATGCTGTTGTTAAGGTGCTTATAGGGGAATTTAGCATGTTGCTATGCAGTTGCTAGGGTGTTATTGGTGGTTTCTTAATGGCCCTGGTCAAAAGATTCCACCTAGGGTGTTGCTATGTGGTTACTGAGGTGCTCTGAGTGGATTTTAGCACATTACTATGCAGTTGCTAGGATGCTGTGGGTTGTGCTTACTGGTCCAAGTCAAAACGGTTCATCCAGGGTGTCGCAATTTGGTTGCTAAGGTGAGCTGGAGTGTCTTTACTGGCTCTAGTGTGATGTGTTAGTAAAGTAACAGCACACTTCTCATAAACAAACATGATTTTAGGGATCATTCATGTCTGGAGCGCTAACACTGCAAGACACACTGAATGTTTAATACTTTGTGTTAGGGTGTTCTACAAAATTAGTAATGCTTTGTATAAAAGCGTCTGCCATAAATGTAAAGATAATGCTTGACATAGAAACCATACTTATTCAACAAGAGTTTAAAGTCAAATTACACATTTACACATTTAGCCATTTAGCAGATGCTTTTGTCCAAAGCGACTTATAAATGAGACACATAGCAAGCAATTTGTCATACAAAGTTTAACGACATCTGCGGTATAGGACTGCCACATTGGCTGGTACAGATGCTAGCACAGAAGAAAGAGACTGACAATGGTTTTATTTTTTTGTACAATAAGTGTGAGTTGGTTATGTGCTTGAGGAACAGATGTGTGTTATCAGCTGGTTCTTGAATGTTGAGAAGGTAACAGCAGGTCATGTGGAGGTTGGAAGGTCACTCCACCACAGCCTCTTTGTGATGGACTGCCAGGCGTCACTCGTTTATTGTCCCCAGAGAGCGAGTTGGAGCATAGACATGAAGATTGAATTGAAGTAAGAGTGTGCGATCCATTGGCTGTGCTGAAAGGCAGGGTCAAAGCCTTGAGTTTGATGCGGGCAGCTACAAGTCAAGTCAAGTCAAGTCAAGTGGTTTTTATTGTCGTTTCAACCATATACAGTTAGTACAGTACACAGCAAAACGAGACAACGTTCCTCCAGGACCATGGTGCTACATAAAAACAACAAAGGACCAACATAGGACCACATGAGACAACACAACGAAATAAAATACCTATATAAACTACCTATATATACCTATATAAAGTGCACGTGCAAACATGTGCAAAAAGTACAGGACAGTACAACAAATTTCTGACAATGAACAGGACAATAGACAGTGCAGCACCGACCAGTACTCAGTAGTGCAAAAAGATGACAGTTTCTAAAAATGTAAACATAACATACTATGAGATAATGTTCTATGCACATAGCAGTTATTGAGGTAGCAGACAGTTATAAAGTGACAGTAATTAAAGTGCAACTCAGGACACGCGTGTGTCAAACCAGTCTCTGAGTATTGAGGAGTCTGATGGCTTGGGGAAGAAGCTGTTACACAGTCTGGCCGTGAGGGCCCGAATGCTTCGGTACCTCTTGCCAGACGGCAGGAGGGTAAAGAGTTTGTGTGAGGGGTGTGTGGGGTCGATCCACAATGCTGGTTGCTTCTGTGGATACAGTGTTTTTTGTAAATGTCTTTGATGGAGGGAAGAGAGACCCCAATGATCTTCTCAGCTGTCCTCACTATCCTCTGCAGGGCTTTGAGGTCTGAAGCGGTGCAAGTCCCAAACCAGGCAGTGATGCAGCTGCTCAGGATGCTCTCAATAGTCCCTCTATAGAATGTAGTGAGGATGGGGGTTGGGAGATGTGCTTTCCTCAGCCTTCGAAGAAAGTAGAGATGCTGCTGGGCTTTCTTGGTGATAGAGCTGGTGTTGAGGGACCAGGTGAGGTTCTCCGCCAAGTGAACACCAAGGAATTTGGTGCTTTGACGATCTCCACAGAGGAGCCGTCGATGTTCAGCGGAGTGTGTTCACCTTGTGCTCTCCTAAAGTCAACAACCATCTCTTTTGTTTTGTCGACATTCAGGGACAGGTTGTTGGCTCTACACCAGTTCAGTCAGCCGCTGCACCTCCTCTCTGTATGCTGACTCGTTGTTCTTGCTGATGAGACCCACCACGGTCGTGTCATCGGCGAACTTGATGATGTGATTCGAGCTGTGCATTGCTGCACAGTCGTGAGTCAGCAGAGTGAACAGCAGTGGACTGAGCACACAGCCCTGGGGGCCCCAGTGCTCAGTGTGGTGGTGGTGGAGATGCTGTTCCCGATCCGGACTGACTGAGGTCTCCCAGTCAGGAAGTCCAGGATCCAGTTGCAGAGGGAGGTGTCCAGGCCCAGCAGGTTCAGCTTTCCAATCAGGTGCTGGGGAATGTTTGTGTTGAATGCTGAGCTGAAATCTATGAACAGCATTCGAACGTATGAGTCCTTATTGTCTAGGTGGGTGAGGGTCAGATGGAGGGTTGTGGTGATGGCATCGTCCGTTGAACGGTTTGAACGATACGCAAACTGCAGTGGGTCTAGTGAGGGGGGCAGCTGGGTCTTAATCTGCCTCATGACGAGCCTCTCGAAGCACTTCATGATGATGGGTGTAAGTGCGACGGGACGGTAGTCGTTGAGGCAGGACACTGAAGACTTCTTTGGCATGGGGATGATGGTGGTGGCCTTGAAGCACGTTGGAATGACGGCGCTGCTCAGAGAGATGTTGAAGATGTCGGTAAGAACATCTGCTAGCTGGTCTGCACATCCTCTGAGCACTCTGCCAGGAATGTTGTCTGGTCCAGCAGCCTTCCGTGGGTTGACTCTACGTAGAGTTTTCCTCACATCTGCCGTGGTAAGACAGAGCACCTGGTCGTTGGGAGGAGGGGTGGACTTCCTCGCCATCACGTCGTTCTGCACTTCAAACCGGCGTAGAAGTCGTTCAGCGCATCTGGAAGGGAGGCATCTTTGTCACAGGCAACTGATGTTGTCCTGTAGTTGGTGATGGCCTGGATGCCCTGCCACATGCGCGTGTGTCACCGCTGTCCTGGAAGTGACTGTGGATTCTCTGGGCTTGTGCGCGCTTTGCCTCTCTGATTGCCCGTGACAGTTTGGCCCTAGCTGTTCTTAGGGCTGCCTTATCGCCTGCTCTGAAGGCGGAGTCTCGGGACCTCAGCAGTGTGCGCACCTCCGCGAGTCATCCACGGCTTCTGGTTGGAGCGTGTGGTGATGGTCTTGGAGAAAGTGACATCATCAATGCACTTGCTGATGTAGCTGGTCACTGATGCTGTGTATTCCTCCAAGTTGGTAGAATCGCCATATGTTGCAGCCTCCCTGAACATGTGCCAGTCAGTACACTCAAAACAGTCCTGAAGAGCAGAGATGGCTCCTGCTGGCCAGGTTTTCACCTGCTTCTGAAGCGGTTTTGTGCGTCTGACGAGCGGTCTGTATGCTGGGATTAACATAACAGAGATGTGGTCTGAGTAGCCGAGGTGGGGGCGGGGCTCCGCCCGGTACGCACCTGGGATGTTTGTGTAAACAAGATCAAGCGCGTTCGCCCCTCTCGTTGCAAAGTCCACATACTGATGGAATTTAGGGAGCACTGTCTTGAGATTTGCATGGTTGAAATCTCCGGCGACAATAAACAGTCCGTCGGGGTGAGCGTTCTGCAGTTCGCTCATAGCCCCATACAGTTCACAGAGCGCTTCCTTAGCGTTAGCGCTGGGAGGAATGTAAACTCCGGTTATGCAAACAATGGTGAATTCCCGTGGTAGATAAAAAGGTCTGCATCTAACAGTCACAAGCTCCAACAGCGATGAACAGTAACTAGAGACTAGCATAGAGTTCTTGCACCATTCCGTGTTGATGTAAACACACAAGCCACCACCGCGAGTCTTACCGCAGAGAGCTGTATTTCTGTCGGCACGAAACGAAGTGAGCCCGTCTAGCTGAATGGCGGCATCCGGAACTCTGTCGCTGAGCCACGTCTCCGTGAAAACAAAGACGCAGCAGTCTCTAAACTCACGCTGCGTAGTCTGCTGGAGTCGGATATAGTCCAGTTTATTGTCCAGGGAGCAAACATTTGAGAGCAGGATAGACGGGAGAGCCGGCCGGCTAGGGTTTGTTTTTAGCCTAGCATGGACCCCCGCCCTCTTTCCGCTCCGCTTTCTCGCACACCGCTTACGACGTCCTCTCCCCTGGCCACCGGCATCAGGCGACGCCGAGGGCTGGAGGCCTGGTCTCCGCAGCAAGCCGAGTACGCGTAGCGCCTCCTGCAGGTCATCATGCAGCTTGGTTTTGCATGAGTCTTATATTTCAGTAGTGTCTGGCGATGGTAGACACGAACACCGGTTGCTCCGATGTCCATGTGTTGCAAAAGTCGGGCTTTTTTAACAAAAATAGCACCATTGTGGATCCGGAGTGGCCGCTGCGTGCTACCGCGCCGCCATCTTGGATTGCCAGGTAGCCAGTGGAGTGACATCAAGAGTGGGGTGACATGAGCCCTTTTTGGCTGATTGAAGACCAGATGTGCTGCTGCGTTCAAGACCATCTTCAGCGGCTTTACTGTGTTCGCTGGAAGGTCAGCCAACAGAGCACTGCAGTATTCCAGCCTTGAAATGACCAGAGCTTGACCAGGAGCTGTGCAGCATATTCAGACAGGACAGGTCTGATTTTCCTGATGTTGTAAAGCACAAACCTGCAAGACCGGCGGCTGATGAGATGTGTCAGTGAAATCCACCACCACTCCCAGGTTCCGGGCTGTTCTGGTTGGTGTAGTTTAATCAAGATGAAAAGTTAAATAAAACAGGCTAATGAATGATTTATAATAAAACTGATTTAATTCTGTAGAAATCAAAGCTTTATGTGTGTCTGAATGAGTTTGTGAAGCAGTACTGTGAGGTTATACCAGGAAAGATCAAACTGTATCTGTGTCTCGTTTTCTGTAATGAAGAAGAGAAACCTCACAACAGAACTCTTCCTTCTCCTCTTCTCCACATTCCTTCAGTCGATTGGTTTAGTTCTGATTAATCTGAGATGTTCATTTATTTATAGTAATCTGATCTCTGTGTTTGTGTGCGTGTTTGTGTGCGTGTGTGTGTGCATGTTTGTGTGCGTGTGTGTGTGCCTGTGTGCGTGTGTGCGTGTTTGCGTGTGTGTGCGTGCATGTGTGCGTGTTTGTGTGTGTGTGTGTGTGTGCGTGTGTTTGTGTGTGTGTTTGTGTGTCTGTCTGTCTGTGTTTGTGTGTCTGTCTGTCTGTGTGTGTGTGTGTGTGTGTGTGTGTGTGTGTGTGTGTGTGTGTGTGTGTGTGTGTGTGTGTGCGTGTGTGTGCGTGTGCGTGTGCGTACGTGCGTGTGTGTGCGCGTGTGTTTGTGTGTGTGTTTGTGTGTCTGTCTGTCTGTGTTTGTGTGTCTGTCTGTCTGTGTGTGTGTGTGTGTGTGTGTGTGTGTGTGTGTGTGTGTGTGTGTGTGTGTGTGTGTGTGCGTGTGTGTGCGTGTGTGTGCGTGTGCGTACGTGCGTGTGTGTGCGCGTGTGTTTCAGGGCAGGAATCTGAGGATCGGAGAGGTCGGCTGGTTTCCCAGCAGTAAAGTTCAGCCTTTTGTTCCGGTATGTCAAATTCGACTGCCTAAATATTCTAAGTAATTTTAAGAACTTTAATTATAAGATCATTTAACTGTAAATCTCTGTTTTGAGTTCTAGTAACTAATAGTGGTAATTATTATAAAATAAACAATAGTTCATTTGCTTTGTAATAAATGTTTTCTCCGGTCTTTTTAGAGACCCTGTCCAGACTTAACGGCACTTCCCTGGTAACACACACACACACACACACACACACACACACACGCACACACACACACATATACACACAGCGACACAAAAACACACACAGACTCACACAAACACACGTGCACACAGACACACACACACACAAGGACAGACACACAATTTTACAATCATATTGACAAAAACAAACTGTGTGTGTGTGTGTGTGTGTGTGTGTGTGTGTGTGTGTGTGTGTGTGTGTGTGTGTGTGTGTGTGTGTGTGTGTGTGTGTGTGTGTCTGTGTCAGGTTTGCAGGTAATATGGACAGGGCCGGTGCTAAAACTCTTCTGATGGCGCGATCTGATGGAACGTTTCTGGTGCGACAGAAAGACGCTGGAGAATTTGCCATCAGCCTTAAGTATGTAAACACACTTAGTACTGTTAATCAAACACAATGACTGACAGCTGTCAATCAAACAGGTGCAGCAGTGATGCATCTCATTCTCTTTCAGGTTCAACATGGACACCAGGCACATTAAAGTGACGTTTTCTGAGGGACTGTACAGAATTAATGATAAGAAAGCTTTCAAGGGGCTGTTCGTAAGTTCATAAACCCACACACAATCATTCACACACACACACACACACACACGCGCGCACGCACACACACACACGCACACACACACACACACATGCACACACACACATTCTCACACACACACACACACACACACATGCACACATGCACACCCAATCATTCACACACACACACACACACACCCAATCATTCACACACACACACACGCACACACACACACACACGCACACACACACACTGCTGACTCTAGAGGAGGAGATGGCGGGCGAGTTGTGACATGCGATGGGAGTGTAAACTGCCGTGATGAGCAGTATTGTCAACAGCTCGAGGCAGTTGATGTGCCAACGTAGACAAGGGCCCATCCAGGAGCTGGCGGCTGCGTGCCCATTGCATACAGTGCTCCAGCCCGTCTTGGAGGCATCCATCGTAACCACAACGCACCTGGAGACCTGCTCTAGGGGAACACCTGCCCGTAGAAATGTGAGGTCGGTCCAAGGGCAGAAGAGGCGGCAACAGACCCATGTCCCATGGCACCATACCCATCTCTGGACTCGAGTCTAGAGCCAGTGCTGAAGCAGTCTCATATGCATCAACCTGAGCAGCGTGACAGCCGCTGAAGTTGCCATATGTCCCAGGAGCCTCAGAAAAGATTTCAGTGTTCACTGAAGATCACCGATGTGTTCTGCCTGAATGTACGCAGACAGTTCAGCACTGACTGTGTGCACTCGTTCGTGAGGCGCGCCTTCACTGAGGCAGAGTCCAACTCCATACTGAGAAAAAAGATGCTCTGGACCGGGGAGAACTTGCTCTTTTCCCAGTTGACCCGAAGCCTCAAACGGCTGAGGTGCGTGAGCACCAGGTCTCTGTGCGCACACAACAGGTTCAGCAAGTGGGCTAGAATCAGCCAGTTGTTGAGATAGTTGAGGATGCGAATGCCCATTCCCTTAACGGCGCAAGGGCTGCCTCTGCGATCTTCCTGAAGGTGAGAGGTGACAGGGACAGACTGAAGGGGAGGACCTTGTACTGGTATGCCAGGCCGTCGAATGCAAACCGAAGGAAGGGTCTGTGTCGAGGAAGAATCGAGACATGAAAGTACGCATCCTTCAGGTTTACCGGCGCGAACCAATCCTGATGCCGGACGCTCGCTAAGATGCTTTTTTGCGTCAGCGTCTTGAACGAGAGTCTGTGCAAAGCTCGGTGCAGAAATCAGAGTTCCAAGATTTTTTAGATACGATGAAGTAGGGGCTGTAAAACCCCTTCTTCATCTCGGCTGGAGGGACGGGCTCTTTTTGTGTCTCTGCACAACACCAGTGTGAGAGTTCGCCAATTTTCATTGGCCTTTTCTCAAAGATCAGAGATGTCTGGGGCTCCCAGAAGAGACCCCTAGTGTCAGTACATCGACACAATGTCGAGTGAGGGACAGAAGGGCAAACAAAAGTTTTCAAAACATCTTTCTGTCAAACACTCAGATAGTCCCTAACTCACGCCATTGGTTGAGTAACGTTAATGGGGCGGGTCTAAACCTGAAAGGCTCTGAACAGGAATTTGTATAGTTCTACAGAGACACAGTGTTGCCAGTTTTCGAGAAAATGAACTGATCCTCTGAGAACAGCTTTGAGTGATGACACAGATGTGAATGTTAATCTCTTACGTCTACAAACCCTCCTGTCATATAGAATCACTTTACACCATCCAAACAATTCCACCTTCATCTGTTGATATTCTGTGGCACAAATGCATTTTCATGTTGACTTTAAAATGCCGTCTCAGTTTTGGAAGTATGTGCATAAGAATGTCTCGTGTTCTGTTTGTGGCAGGAGTTGGTGCAGTATTATCAGGAGAATTCACTGCGAGAGTGTTTCAAAGATGTCGACTCGAGACTGCTGACGCCGTACAAACAACCTGAACAGAGCACGGCAGTGCACACCAACACACACAGCACAGGTAACACACGTGCCAAGAAACACACACTTAAAGGCCCGTTCACTGATTTTAGCCACAAAAGTCCTGAATCAACAAGAAACACAAACTGCACCTGTGTGTGTTTGCAGGTGTGAGCGAGCGGTATCACGGCACAGCTAAAGTGCGCTACGACTTCTCCGCGCGGGACCGAACTGAACTGTCTCTGAGAGAGGGCGACACCGTCAAAATCATCTCCAAGAAAGCTCACAACGGCTGGTGGAGAGGAGAGGTGTACGGCAGGGTGCGACACACTCGGACACTTTAAAAACAGTTTCTGTCATCAGTTACTCACTCTCGTGTTGTTCCAAACCTGTATGACTTTCTTGCTTACGTGGAGAACAAAAGGAGATTTTAGGCAGAATGTTCATGTGATGGATTTCTACAAATAATCTGATTATTCCAAAAATCGGAAAACGCAAGAAAAAATGATTTTCTGTGTTTGACGCAAAAACGTGCTTTTGTGTCGTCTAAAAGCTTTACTTGTCTGCTGCCACAATATTTGTATGTAAGGTCATTATTTACATAATGATATTTATTATAATAACAGTTATTTTAATTATTTTAATCTTTATTTAATCTTTCTTTGTAAATAATAATAATAATAATAATGCATTTTATTTAATGCCGCCTTTCATAACACCCAAGGTCACCTCACAAGCAATATACAGGTCACTGCATAGGACAATACACACAACAAACAAGCCACATACAGATAAAGTGCATTAAGAACTCAATACAAAATGTTATAAGAAAGCTTGTATAAAAAGATATGTCTTAAGACACATTTTAAAAGTCAACAAGCAGTCGCTATTGCGAATATCTAGGGGAAGAGAGTTCCATAGGTGGGGGGCAGCATAACTAAAGGATCAGGCACCCATGGTAGTTAGTCGAATCCTTGGTAACACAAGAGAAATTGAAGATGAAGATCTGAGAGCACGTGAAGGAGTGTAAGGTATTGGGGTGCAAGATTATGAAGTGCCTTATAAGTAAGTAGCAGGATCTTGAATTCAATTCTATACTTTACTGGAAGCCAGTGTAATTGCTGAAGAACTGGAGAGATGTGCTCAGTAGAAGGTGTTCTAGATAGAACACGAGCTGCAGAATTCTGAACCAACTGAAGCTTATGTAGCAATTTAGAGGAAACACCTGTGAAAAGAGCATTACAGTAGTCTATACGTGAAGTGACCAGTGCGTGAGAACAGCAGTATTATTATTTGAAAGAAAGGGACGGAGACGGTTAATATTACGCAAGTGGAAGTATGCAATCCGCGTGATATTATTCATTTGAGCTTCAAAGGATAGTGTGCTATCCATGATGACACCCAAACTTTTAACCTGTGAAGAAGGACAGATTGCAGTATTGTCAATGTACAAAGAAAGACAGTTCGATTTAGACAAAACAGATCTAGTGCCAACAAGCGAAGCCTCAGTTTTGTTGCCATTTACCTTCAAGAAGTTAGCTGAAAGCCAATCTTTAATTTCAGCTAAACAGCTGGACAAGAATGGTGGTGGAAATGAACCAGTGGGTTCATAAATATTGATATGCAATTAATACGATTATTGAACCTGAACATCATGAAATTAAGTCGATAGAAAATTGAGTTTGAGCTCCCAAATTTCATCCTCATATTGAAATCAGAGGTGTCAAACCTGCAGCAATGTCTCATCAAGTCTAAATATAGAAAGCTATACGGGTTTGGGACTTCATGAGGGTGAGTAAACGATGACAGAATTCTGATTTTCCTATTAATCTCGTTTAGTGTTTTTGTCTTCATCCAATAACAGTCCTGTGTTCTGTAGGTGGGACTTTTTCCTGCTAATTACGTGGAGGAGGAGCATTCTGATTACTGCTGACCAATCAGATCAACACATCCTCTATGACGTCATACTGACGTTTGAGTTTCTAGACACATTAACAACACTCATCACACCTGTTATCTGTGCAGGACAGTGACATCACAACACTGTTTTCATAACCACATTAATATAAAGCTGAATGATGACTGTAAATCAATAGTGCTGTATAATATCACATCATAAAAACTGAAGCATTTCATTGTGAAATAATTCATATTATTCATGTTTTCATCTGTTCTGGGAAAGAAAGTCTTTAGTGGATAAAATAAGAAATGCTCATTAAAAATGTTTTGCTTAAAACAAGTTTTGGTATTCAACAAACACAAAGACTGCAGCATATGTAAATATGAGTTCATTTCCAAATAATATCAAAACAATTCAACTGAAAAGCGTGCGCGTGCGTGCGTGCGCGTGTGACGCGATCATCGGTGCTCCGCAACTGACCATGAATAACGTATAAGGTGCGAGTTAGGGCAGTCGTTGGACTCTCTGGTGCCCCCTAGGCAGTCGGTGCCCTACGCAGATTATGTAATATGCGTGTAGGGAGCGGCGGTACTGATAATAGAATAATGCACCATATCAAAGAAAAATAAATAACAATTTGCAAAACTGCAGCATCCCACAAATTGAAATAAATGTAAAAAAAAAAAAAAAAAGGAGGATGCCACATGTGCATTTAAAGTACAACTTTTTAATGTTATATAAACAAAGTGCATATAAATGTAACAATTCAAAACGAATACAATCTGAAAAACATAATAAGTTGGCTCCGCCCTCCCTCACGCATCATTGGTTCATTGGTTGACTGCGTGTGTGATTGACAGGAACAACAGGTGAGGATGTTAGTTTGAGCAGACAGTCACAACGAATGTGTGTGCGCTTGAGCATTTAGGCCTATATTATTTAATTTATTTTTTCGTTCTTTGAATTGGTTAATTCTATTCATTTAAATCTTTTGATTATTCATATCTTAATTTTTTTTTTTAAAGATTTGTATAATTAGATCCGGCTCTTCTGATATGAGAGCCGGCTCCCAACATTCACCCACAAGAGCCGACTCTTAGAACCGACTCTTAGAGCCGACTCTTAGAGCCGACTCTTAGAACCGACTCTTAGAACCGACTCTTAGAGCCGACTCTTAGAACCGACTCTTAGAGTCGACTCTTAGAACCGACTCTTAGAGCCGACTCTTAGAACCGACTCTTAGAACCGACTCTTAGAGCCGACTCTTAGAACCGACTCTTAGAGCCGACTCTTAGAACCGACTCTTAGAGCCGACTCTTAGAACCGACTCTTAGAACCGACTCTTAGAGCCGACTCTTAGAACCGACTCTTAGAACCGACTCTTAGAGCCGACTCTTAGAACCGACTCTTAGAGTCGACTCTTAGAACCGACTCGTTCGCGTACGACCCATCACTAATACAACACACCAATCTACTTCCAAGAGGAAGTATCTGATCAATTATGTGGGGGGTTTATATGATCTCAGTGTTTTAAAGCATACTTACATTTTACTCGATCGTTCTTCCCCAGTCGATCACACCACCTCAATCATGTCTAAAAATCAATCAGTGTGTATCGATTATATCTGCATAACTGCAGTCATCTATTAAAACTGTTACAAAACAAGCTCTGTAATTATTACAAACAATTATGAGCTTTTATTATTAGCATATAATTATAAAATTGACCAATTATGAGTCGCTATGCTCTGTAAATAAAATGTAAATTAATCTCAATAGTGAGCTTTATATTGTCAGCATCAGTTATTAAAAAGAAAAAATGTCAATTGTGACACTTCACAATTCTATATTAGTATTATTAATATCTTTTAAAAAAATTTATCTCATATGTTTTTATGGTGCTGGTTTTCATATAAACACACACAGGAATCAAACTTTGTATCATGATATTTAAATACAACTGTTAAATACAACAAGAAGTGTGTAAAAGATTATTAAATGAAATGATATTGAACCACTGATCTATATATATAACTGGATAGCTCATGACGTCACAACAGTGAAGCTACTGCGCCGCCATCTTGGTATTCCCTAACATTCTGTAGTCCTATGTGTCTCAATGGGAAATCGTCTGTTTTGGTGAGTAATTTGTACCCATCCAGTCACATTAAAACACATTTCTTATGTCTGCATACACTGTATCACAATGCAATCTTCCTAAATATGTAATTCATTATTTATTTTGACTTTAATTCCCCCCCCCCCGCTTATTCTAAATGTGAGCGTGTTATGTTACTCTTTATTGCAGCAGCATTACGTTCAGCGGCGACGTGCGACGTGTTTCAATAGAAACAAGTTTAAGAAACTGAGGTAAGATATCAGTAGACATTTTCAAACATATTTTTTGCAGGCTTTAAAGTTTTTATTCTGAATACATAATTACGTTTTGTAGCTTTTGTTTACGTTGAACGTGCATTGTGGTTATTTTCTTAGGATAAATGAATATTAGCTATGCAGCTAACGTTAACTTAGTGAGTTATACTGTTATTTTTTGTGGTTATTTTCCTAAGTCAGCTTTTTTGGTCAAGTTGAATATCTAATTGCAGATCAACACCGGTTACATATGATAAATATAATGTGGGCTTTCATTAATTCTGTGTGTGTGATTTGTACTTTTTGCAGTGCAGGCCTGAATACGGTCCAGCTCACGGGCATCATTTATAAAGTGATCAAACTTAGGTAAAGTTGCTTTTTATATTCGCTTCGCATATTTGCGGAGTTCCGCGTTCAATATCTCATGAGCTGAATATTGTTACTACACAAATAACATTGTTTTAATATTTTAATCTCCTCAAAACGAGCTTTCCTTCGGGTTTGCACTTTGCAGATGGTCCCTTTTTAGCAGCCTGCGCATAGAGATCAATGTGTTTTGTCCAGTGCGAAGGAAAGATCGTTTTGAGGAAATTTATGTTGTAGCTTCTGGTGTTTTATCTGTAGTTATATGTGATAGGTGTTGTGTGTAGCAACAACGTTTAGTTCACGAGTTATTGAACGCGGAAGTCCGCGAATATAAAACCAACTTTACCTAAGTAGTGATCAATTGGAATAGACGAGGAGCAGGGCAGGACTGGTAATCTGGACTACCGGACATTTTTCCGGTGGACCGACAAACTTTGGGGCCGATCAGGGTGGACTGGCCATCGGGAGAACCGAGCGGGTCGCTGTGTCGGCCGCGATAATCTAAAACGAGCCGCCGCGTTAGCGAACAGTACCCCCCCCAACAACTTTTTAACAGTTATGTCAAATCCCGGGCCGATTTCTCTTTCCAGTCCAGCCCTGAAAAGGTGCACATGGATATTGTTGAAGTTAAACAAGGTAAATTTGCCGTTTGGATTTCAATAAACATCCCACTGAATGTTAGATAAAACTGGAATTGGTTTGCAACAGGAGGAAAAGCTGTATGAGGAGACAGCCTGGCTTCACTGAAGAGCTGTTTTAACAGAGTAAAAAATATTATACTGTCTGTTTTTATTTGCAATGAAGATACTTTTGCAACATGCAGTATAAGTCTCATAAAATTACTGTGTTTCAGATAGTTATAACATTTAATATTAATAGAAAAGTTGACCCAAATATGTAAATTCTGTCATCATATACTCAACCTCATGTCCTTCCAAATCCATGTGACTCTTTTGCAGAACCCCCAAAAATGTATTTTGTATTCCATATAATGAAAGTAAATGGTGAGCAAAATAGCTTGTTTTGGTCACCAGTGGCTTTCATTATATGGACAAAAACATTTTTTTAAATGTCATCTTTTGTGTTCCACAGAAAAAGTCCTACAGGTTTGGAAGGACATGAGGTTGAGTAAATAGCTGTGCGTAAGGTCTTAAGTTGGGGTATAAAGTTCAAGGCTTCGTAACTACTAGTTAGTTTGCAACTAAGTTGGTGCTTAATTTGGTCAAGTCAATTTTTTTTATGTACTTGGAAGCTTTTGTTATTGAACAAATAAATATGTATGATTTCCTTGAGTGTGCATATGTCAATAAACCTATTTCTGATTATGATTTAAAATATCAGGGGATTGTTGAAATAATTAAATGCTCACAAGCTGGTATGTACATGTTCCAGAAATGAATGCAAATGGATAATTCCATGAAGTAAAGGTAAATTAATGTGTGTGTGTGTGTGTATATATATATATATATATATATATATATATATATATATATATATATATACACACACATACTACATATGAACTTGTGTGTGTGTGTGTATATATATATATATATATATATATATATATACACACATACTACATATGAACTTGTGTGTGTATACTATGCTACATTTTTTGGTTCTGGATTTATTCTAAGAGGTACTGTCTAGTTACAATATCAACACAAAGCTAGTCGTTTTTATTAACTTTAAAATTTGTTGATGTGCATGCACCCCCCCTAAATTAGTTCACATTTACTATATAATCTAGTCAAAAATGGTTAATAATGTTGGCAAATTATGCAGATGTATAATTTGTCAACATTATGAACAATGAGCATCAACAGATTTAAACTATGAAGGCAGAGAAACATTGCATCCTGTAACAATCTGCAGATGGATAACTTTGCTTTAAAAAGGGGTATTAATACACTTTGGTGTTGTATTTTTACTGTTGATTATTAAAGATTATGATCGTTATGGACACTCTACATGGGGATAACGACTAATGTGTGCTTAATATGTACATAGTCATAAATTACAACCTGTGGGCACTTTAGCCGCATCCTTAAGTGAGTGTTGTTTCGCGGTTAAACGCTGCACGTGACGCGATGCCCTCTGTCGGTAGTGAATAGTAAGATGGCCGCCAGAGCACTTCCGGTAGCTTCACCTACTGCTGGCAGTTTAGAATTCTATGAGCTATCCAGTTATATATGTAGATCAGTGTATTGAACGCATTTTCAACTGTTTGCGCGGATGACACGTTTGGTGTTAACGAGCGACGTGAAAAACATCCGCTCATATTTGACCAATCAGATCCGCGGACGTTTGATTGACACCAGGCTTGTCCAATAGTATTGCAAGAAGAGAGGAGTGGGATGAGGTGAATACTCATGAATACTGCCGTTAATCGATTTCAAGTGTCGTGATTAGTAGCCGTTTAAAAATTTAGTTTTTTTGTAATCAAATACGTTGGTCAAAACATGCGGGAATGCGAAGCAATAATGATCCCAGCAAAGAGGATTCACTGTTCTTTTATGTAGACTGGGTATAATAATTCATCTTTTTCAATCATGTAGTTTTCCACTGCGTATTTTCAAAGTCTTTTGATCTAGTCTCTATGTAAAACAGCAGCATGCCAGTGCAGCTCCTATCTACTTAAATGGGGTCAAGATTTACGATCTAACAACATATTTCTAATCAGCAATAAAATCTGACAATACTGGAATCGTACATTGTGCTTCTTAACCTCATATTACTGTAAATACACGCACATAGCGAGTTGATTGACAGGTGATGACTGTATCTAATAGGTGATTGGCTCTTTTAACTGACTTTCTTGCTAAATCATTTGACCGTTGGGCGCTCCAATTTCTCATATTTATTTAAATAGAAATGTCCCGTCTCTGCTAAATAAACAATGGTAATTTTGCCTATAAAAGTTTATCAGCGTCATAGCGTTCTATATTCCTCTGTTTCCGAATAATTGTCAAATTATTTTTAGTATTATTTAGCTGCAAATGCCGCCGCTTAAGAAACACGCAGACGGCGCTTTCAAAGACAAATTTTGAATTTTTTTGAATGAGGCAATAAGGCGGACGGTGGACGGAGTTTGAAATCAAAAAGCAGAAAATACTCTTATCTTTAATTTATTTTTGTACAATAAAAAACATTTATTCATGTTTTTATTTCACATTTGTTGTGAGTTTGTATAGATCTTCAGAACATCAATGAAATAAAAAGACGGCATTGTCACGTGGTAGCTGTTAGTTTTATCAGCGAGTGTCTCGATGGACCAATCACAGTGAATTTAGATGAAGGGTGAGGCGTTTTTTAAATGATTTTATAGCGAATGATAGGGCGTATTTCAATTTGCGTGTCATCCATCATTTCTTGGAATCAAATTCATTTAAATTATACAATTTTCATTGTTCAATTGTCTCCAATAAGACAAACAACGTCTTGAGATTTGAACCTACGCGCGCTGCGCTTTCTGTCCGTCATTGCAGCTGCACAACAGATCAGAACAGATCCGCATCGAGCCCAACCGACACCGATCACAAATCATGTCCGACGACGAGAAGCTGCCCTCCGGATGGGAGAAACGAATGAGCCGGAGTTCAGGTGAGTAACTGCGGCCCGTTATCTCATTTTGACCCGGAACAGAGAGTGTGTTTGACTGCGTATGAGCAGATGCACGTGCTAAACGGCTAACCGACACCGAACCCGCGAACAGAACCGTTGTTAAACATAACCGACTTACTGTAGCTGTGAAACCGAACCAGCATGAACAGTACCGTTATTAAACGCGACTGACTGCTGATGTTGAACCGAACCAGCATGAACAGTACCGTTATTAAACGCGACCGACTGCTGATGTTAAACCGAACCAGCGAGAACAGAACTTATTAAACGTGACCGACTGCTGATGTTAAACCGAACCAGCGAGAACAGAACTGTTATTAAACGTGACCGACTGCTGATGTTAAACCGAACCAGCATGAACAGTACCGTTATTAAACGCGACTGACTGCTGATGTTGAACCGAACCAGCATGAACAGTACCGTTATTAAACGCGACCGACTGCTGATGTTAAACCGAACCAGCATGAACAGTACCGTTATTAAACGCGACTGACTGCTGATGTTGAACCGAACCAGCATGAACAGTACCGTTATTAAACGCGACCGACTGCTGATGTTGAACCGAACCAGCGAGAACAGAACCGTTATTAAACGTGACCGACTGCTGATGTTAAACCGAACCAGCATGAACAGAACCGTTATTAAACGTGACCGACTGCTGATGTTAAACCGAACCAGCGAGAACAGAACCGTTATTAAACGTGACCGACTGCTGATGTTAAACCGAACCAGCGAGAACAGAACCGTTATTAAACATGACCGACTGCTGATGTTAAACCGAACCAGCGAGAACAGAACTGTTATTAAACGTGACCGACTGCTGATGTTAAACCGAACCAGCGAGAACAGAACTGTTATTAAACGTGACCGACTGCTGATGTTAAACCGAACCAGAATGAACAGAACCGTTATTAAACGTGACCGACTGCTGATGTTAAACCGAACCAGCGAGAACAGAACTGTTATTAAACGTGACCGACTGCTGATGTTAAACCGAACCAGCATGAACAGAACCGTTATTAAACGTGACCGACTGCTGATGTTAAACCGAACCAGCGAGAACAGAACCGTTATTAAACGCGACCGACTGCTGATGTTAAACCGAACCAGCGAGAACAGAACTGTTATTAAACGTGACCGACTGCTGATGTTAAACCGAACCAGCATGAACAGAACCGTTATTAAACGCGACCGACTGCTGATGTTAAACCGAACCAGCATGAACAGAACCGTTATTAAACGTGACCGACTGCTGATGTTAAACCGAACCAGCGAGAACAGAACTGTTATTAAACGTGACCGACTGCTGATGTTAAACCGAACCAGAATGAACAGAACCGTTATTAAACGTGACCGACTGCTGATGTTAAACCGAACCAGCGAGAACAGAACTGTTATTAAACGTGACCGACTGCTGATGTTAAACCGAACCAGCGAGAACAGAACTGTTATTAAACGTGACCGACTGCTGATGTTAAACCGAACCAGCGAGAACAGAACTGTTATTAAACGTGACCGACTGCTGATGTTAAACCGAACCAGAATGAACAGAACCGTTATTAAACGTGACCGACTGCTGATGTTAAACCGAACCAGCGAGAACAGAACCGTTATTAAACGCGACCGACTGCTGATGTTAAACCGAACCAGCATGAACAGAACCGTTATTAAACGCGACCGACTGCTGATGTTAAACCGAACCAGCGAGAACAGAACCGTTATTAAACGCGACCGACTGCTGATGTTAAACCGAACCAGCATGAACAGAACCGTTATTAAACGCGACCGACTGCTGATGTTAAACCGAACCAGCATGAACAGAACCGTTATTAAACGTGACCGACTGCTGATGTTAAACCGAACCAGCATGAACAGTACCGTTATTAAACGCGACCGACTGCTGATGTTAAACCGAACCAGCATGAACAGAACCGTTATTAAACGCGACCGACTGCTGATGTTAAACCGAACCAGAATGAACAGAACCGTTATTAAACGTGACCGACTGCTGATGTTGAACCGAACCAGCGAGAACAGAACCGTTATTAAACGTGACCGACTGCTGATGTTAAACCGAACCAGCGAGAACAGAACCGTTATTAAACGCGACCAACTGCTGATGTTAAACCGAACCAGCGAGAACAGAACCGTTATTAAACGCGACCGACTGCTGATGTTAAACCGAACCAGCATGAACAGAACCGTTATTAAACGCGACCGACTGCTGATGTTAAACCGAACCAGCGAGAACAGAACCGTTATTAAACGTGACCGACTGCTGATGTTAAACCGAACCAGCGAGAACAGAACTGTTATTAAACGTGACCGACTGCTGATGTTGAACCGAACCAGAATGAACAGAACCGTTATTAAACGCGACCGACTGCTGATGTTGAACCGAACCAGCGAGAACAGAACCGTTATTAAACGTGACCGACTGCTGATGTTAAACCGAACCGGAGTGATTGATTCCGGGCTGATCATGAATTTAAAGATTTAAATATGTAAACCTATCACCTTTAAACACCGGAACATCTAAATATCTAACGATATAATTGTTTTAACATTTATTGTGATGTTTATGGCCTGATTTATCAATCGAATAATTAACAGAAGTGTCATTTACAAAATCTTATGTATAATTGATTTGACCAAAACCCTCTCAATGTAATCACTGTAACACATAGTTTCCAATGGCTTATTACTTTAGAAAATGGTACAGACAGGAATGTTATTAAAAACATCAACGTTCACTCAATAGTTTAATTTATTAATTATATGAGCGAACTAATTTCACAGAGTTCAAATGCATATTTCCGCTTTAAGTTGGCACACTCTTTCCACTCATAATGTTCATATTTGTCAATCCAAATTAAATCCAAAATGGCCGACTTCATGTTGGGAAAATGACTCTGATGTGGGTGTCAATTGTCATGACATTTTAAGCAAGACAAGTGCCTCAAAAACACGTGAATATACGAAAAAAGAATAATAACATTTAATGCATTACCATGGCAATACTATTTAAGATATCAAGAATCCCTTGACAATTTTACATCAGCAGAGTCTTCACATAATTCTAAAAAATTTTAAGCTATTCAGGTAAATATAAGAGGACTATTTCAAAGTTTTTTTGTAAGTGCCACACACTTCATGCTGCCAGGTGGTGGCACTATGAACGTGACCCACAATAGTCACATCCATGTGATTCGCCCACAATACTAAACATACATCTCAATTTAGATCTAAATCACACATTGCACACATTAGATATGGGACACTTTCTGTTTCCCATTTTCGGCATTAATTTAATGCCTCGCCATGACAACATTTATATTTATGCATTTGGCAGACGCTTTTATCCAAAGTGACTTACAGTGCACTTATTACAGGGACAATCCCCCCGGAGCAACCTGGAGTTAAGTGTCTTACTCAAGGACACAATGGTGGTGACTGTGGGGATCAAACCAGCAACCTTCTGAGTACCAGTTTAGTGCTTTAGCCCATTACGCCACCACAACAGTGTTCAATATATACAATAATGTTTTCTAAATGTGGGGACAGTCTCATGAAACCCCCAGGGGTATTTAAAAGTTAAGAGACTGCAATATTCAAAAAAATTCCAGTTAGGTGAACTAATGACTATATTTATGAAAGATGTCTGGCTTGATGAAGACTATATATGTACCATTTTTGGTGATTGTAGGTGACAATGGGGGTGCTACGGATGCCCCACCTACAACTTTTGCCCAGCCCTCATGGCTAACAACTCTGACATGTGTGCAAGAGTTTTTAAGCATGGTAACTGCCCCAAAAGTACCCAAAACCTTGAAAAGAATAATAATAATCCTTAGAAGATCAGAAGGGTCTTCACACTTTCAGTGCTTAGGCCCTAAAAACATTTTGTTTTTTGACCATTGAATAGGGTTAAAACAATTTTATAGATGGACACATTGAGAGCCCATTATCTTTAACCATTTAGGGCCTTAAAAATGAAGGTACAAAAATAAATGTTTTGAAGCAGAGGATAAAAGCATACTAAGGCCACGTTTTCATTAATCTGGATACATTTGAAAACAGTGTTTTAATTTTTTTAATGCTCTCTGCTCACAATGTAATTTTCAAGCATTTTCCAAAAGTTGCTTGTCTACTATAAAAGTGCTTAAATTCCCTTACTGCGCATGCAATAAAATTGCCATTCAATGTATGGTCTGAAACGCAATTGTCCTTGTGTTCTGTTGTTGGACACCAATTCTTAACAAACTTCCCCTCGACTTTGAAGGAATGCAATGTGAATGTTGTACAAAGTAACATTTACCAACACTATCAAAGTGAATATCCGGCACAACAGCGCCGCTACAACGCGGACCGCCATCTTGATTGTTTAAGTTGAATTGATCACATGACAGCGTCACATGACAACAAATATGTCATAGTTTTTAGATATATATGTTTTCCCAGTCCCCACTACAACATGAAGATGACTTTTTCAAATTTATCCACTTGGGAGGGCATTTTCAAAAGCTCAGGTTTTGATGAAAAAAAAAACGCTGTCTCGCTGTGGATGGAAAGTCAAAACCTAGATAAATAAATGTGTTTGCAAACGAAAACATCTTAGTGTGGACTTGGCCTAAGATATCTTCAATATTTCTGGAGTTATAGGCACTTCAACTTTGTTTTCCCATTTGTGGACTCACAGCATTGGCATATAATGCAACAAGAGATGCTGATGTCGACTGATTTTAGTAATGATCCACCGATCTCTCTGTACAAGTAAAATCATGATGCAGACTCCTTTTATAAGGGTGTTCTTTTAACCTGTAGTTTTGCTCAAATCATAGGTGAAAATTGTAGCTAAAGTTTACGCCCCTCTACAAAGTAATGGAGTACTCTATAAATATTGATCCATATGGCATTTACTATTTTGGCTTTCATCATCATTTATGTTTATCTTTGACCAGTTAAAAAAATAGGATTAAAAATCAAAATTTTGAGACTGGGACCTCTGGATGAGTAGATATGAACCTGTATGTCACCAGAGACAAGTACGTAGTCGCTCTGTATACTATTCATTTTTGCTATCAGTTAATTTGCAATGGCTCTGAATTTTCATCACCAAATCAGAATTTAGAGTTAGGAACTGTTAAATAATATAAATATAAATAAACATGATATATCAGGTGTAAACGTGCCTGTCGATCTCTCTGTGTCTCAGGTAGAGTGTATTACTTTAATCACATGACTAATGCGAGTCAGTGGGAGAGGCCGAGCGGATCAGATACTGACGTCGGGGAGGTGGAGAAAGTTCGCTGCTCTCACCTGTTGGTCAAACACAACCAGTCACGCCGGCCGTCGTCCTGGAGAGAGGAGAACATCACACGCAGCAAAGACGAGGCACTGCAGCTCATTCACAGTAAGAACAGAGAGTGTTAAATCAGTGTACACGTGCTGTGTGAAGGACATGTGTGTGTACAGTGCATCCGACAGTATTCACAGCGCTTCACTTTTTCCACATTTATTATGTTACAGCCTTATTCAAAAATGGATTAAATTCATTATTTTCCTCAGAATTCTACAAACAATACCCCTTAATGACAACGTGAAAGAAGTTTTTTGAGATCTTTGCAAATGTATTAAAACGAAAAAAATCACATGTACACAAGTACATTTTGTTTCTCATGGTCTGAGAGTCCTTCAGGTGCCTTTTGGCAAACTCCAGACGGGCTGTCATGTGGCTTTTACTGAGGAGTGGCTTCCATCTGGCCACTCTACCATACAGGCCTGATTGGTGGAGTGCTGCAGAGATGGTTGTTCTTCTGGAAGGTTCTCCTCTCTCCACAGAGAAATGCTGGAGCTCTGTCAGATTGACCATCGGGTTCTTGGTCACCTCCCTGACTAAGGCCGTTCTCCCCCGATTGCTCAGTTTGGCCCGGCGGCTCTAAGAAGAGTCCTGGTGGTTCCAAACTTCCATTTACGGATGATGGAGGCCACTGTGCTCATTGGGATCTTCAATGCTGCAGACATTTTTCTGTACCCTTCCCCAGATCTGTGCCTCAATACAATCCTGTCTCGGAGGTCTACAGACAATTCCTTGGACTTCATGGCTTGGTTTGTGCTCTGACATGCACTGTTAACTGTGGGACCTTATATAGACAGGTGTGTGACTTTTCAAATCATGTCCAGTCAACTGAATTTACCACAGGTGGACTCCAATCAAGTTGTAGAAACATCTCAAGGATGATCAGTGGAAACAGGATGCACCTAAGCTCAATTTTGAGTGTCATGGCAAAGGCTGTGAATACTTATGTACATGTGATTTGCAAAGATTTCAAACAAACTTCTTTCTAGACCCTCGAGTCCACCATTGAAATAAGTTAGCGGACACTCATTTACAATGTGCTGCATGGTTTCTGGTTCCCCACAGCTGCAGTTCGGGTTGGTGGCTTGCCCCCACTGAACAAGGTTGACTGCACATCGACCCTGTCCCGTCCGGAATCGGTTCAGTGTTGACCAGTGTCGTCGAGGAAGGTCGAAGCCAGGAGGACAGACTGACGGCTCAGCTATGAGGGCGTGGTTCACAACATCAGTTGCTGCCCACTCATCACTCCATGCCGAGTTAGCTGTCATATCCTCTGGTGGTGGGTTCAACCAGACAGGTTTTCTTGATGGTAGGCGGGCTGCTGGATGCAGTGTGATGTCCATGTTGAGTGGCAATTTGTCATTCACTTGGACTTTAGTCAGCAGCTTGGCAGTGGCCTCCTGTCGTCGGAGATGCGGTGGTGGTATGTTGTTGAGAACTGGCAGCCATGGTAGTGGTGTAGGATATAGAGTTCCAGTGATTGTGCGCATAGACGTGTTTAAACTGAACGTCAACTAGCTTGGTGTGGGATAATCTAGACCAGACCGGTGCACAGTACTCTGCTGTTGAGTAACACAGACAGGGTATCCGCGGGGTCTTGAAAAGTATTAAAAGTTGATAAATCAATTTTGGGAAAATTAAGACCCTTAAAAAGTATTAAAAAGTCTTATCACGGCTTTATAAAGTTTTACATTTTGAAAGTATTTTTTCTGAATTAGCTGTCCAACAGTTTGAGTCCCAAAAACATCGTAAAAGTGTGTGAATTTAGTCATTGTTATTAAAAAAACGAACAGGTACATAAAAAACTAGGCTATTGTGGGTGTGTTCGTAAATTGCCTCTGAGAGCACCAGAGCGGGCAGGCGGGCGGAAGTTCAAAAGCACAATGTATGCTCTGGCGTTCCCAGTGCGTATTACAACGCACCGAAATGTTTTAGGAGAAGGTTGGTGAACTCATGAACAGAATGGGGAAGTGCAAATTTGCAGCGTCCTGGATGGAAATGCTGGACTTCAAAGAGTGGCTGCAGCCAGTCGAGGGGAATGTCAGGGAGGCATATTGTACATTATGCAAGAAAAAAATAAGTATTGTGTCAATGGGCATTAACTCGTTAAAGTCCCACATGTGTTGTGCTAGCCACAAAGCCGCTGCTAGCCACCGAGAGCGGCAGCTCTCCATCGCTAGCTTCTGTGGTAATCGCGTTGCACCACCACAACCTAGTGCCAGCGTCGTTACACCACCGGCAGTCGCACCTGAAGCTACAGCTACGACCCGGGCTGTCTCTGCTTCCTCACCTTCTGCAGCCGACATCAGATTGGCTCTGGGCGGCACAGCAACACTGCGCGCTGAGGTGTTGTGTTGTCTCCACACAGCGGAGAAACACCATTCACTGAACTCAAACGGCAGAGGGGAAATCTGGGACATTAATGGCACAACTGATCACGAAGTCCAACATCCTCAGAAGACGTAGTAAAGAAAAACGGAACGAATTGGTCCAAACTGAGAAGCTGCTGGGAACAAAATCAGAAGAACTGAGGCACATGTCAGCATGATTGTTGTTGAGGGTGGAGCAAAGTTTTGTTTTGTTTTTTAATAAACTTTGCTTTGATTTACTATCCCAGCCTATTTGATTTTTTTTTGTATCAGAGTGGTCTATAGTCTTTATCACAAACTAAAACTGTTAAGTTAAAAGTATCACTGATGTAAATGGTTACAGCTTGAATTGGCGGTGAGGTATTAAAAAATATTGAGAAGTTCTTGAAAAAGTCTTGAAAAGGTATTAAAATTAACTTCAAGATTCCTGCATATACCCTGACAGAGCAAGTGCAGTGGTCTTGAGTGTCTGTGCCCTTGCACCCCAGCTTGTGCCGGCCAGTTTGCGGAGTAGATTATGAGAGCTGACTTTGGCTGCTGTCTTCTTCAGATGATCATGATATGTTAATGATCGGTCCATGGTAACTCCGAGGTACGTCGGATTTAGGTCATGTTTGATCCGCTGGCCCTTGAGGTAGATATTGAGCTCCCGTTTTGCTTGTGCATTGTGGAGGTGGAAGATACTGGATATAGACTTGGTTGCACTGGGCTGGAGCCGCCACCTATTGAGGAAGTCCGCCATCAAGTCCACGTCCTTGTTCAGCACGTTCTCGACCTCGTCAAATGTCCGATGTTGGGTCCCAAGGCAAATGTCATCTGCATAGATGAATTTGCGGGACTTTGTTGCTGGAAGATCATTAATAGATGTTGAAGAGACTTGGAGACAGGACAGACCCCTGCGGGATTCCGTTTTCTTGTTTCCTCCAAGAGCTGTTTTTGTCGGCCAGGTGTACCCAGAAACGTCTATCATGGAGGAAGAGTTCTATGACCTCTACTACCCAACGTGGTAAAACCTTGGATAGTTTCAAGAGGAGGCCAGCATGCCAGAATAATTTTGGAATAAGGCTGTAACATAACAAAATGTGGAAAAAGTGAAGCGCTGTGAATACTTTGCGGATGCACTGTATAAACCCGTGTTTGTGTGTGTTTAGAGTATATAGAGCAGATCAAATCTGGAGAAGAAGAGTTTGAGGGTTTGGCATCTCAGTTCAGTGACTGCAGCTCAGCGCGCAATGGAGGAGATCTGGGCGTGTTTGGCAGAGGTAAGTTCATAATCGAAATGATGTTCAGGTGGGTCTGGAATATGCAGAATTATATCCAATGTTTTTAATCTGTCTGTGTATCAGGTCAAATGCAGAAGCCGTTTGAAGACGTCTCGTTTGCACTGAAGGTTGGAGACATGAGCGGCCCGGTGTTCACTGACTCTGGCGTTCACATCATCCTACGAACTGGATAACCAATCAGAAAACCCCTCCATCATGCTTTCAGTCATTTACCTCCACAGATAACACACACACACACACACACACACTGTTATTTACCTCGTAATATAGTTGCCACTGTAAGGCTGGATTGTCAAAACTGCACGTTAAATCCCTCCAGTGTTTGTGTAATCTTTCATATTAAAGTTCCCTTCTAATACTTTTGTCAAATGTTCCTTAAAGGAATAGTTCACCCCCCAAAACAAATCTGTCCGAATTTTCATTTATTTGGTGAATTGTTCCTTTAATAGTGACTTGCAGACTGTGTCTAGTATCCTGCAACATTCCTTCATCCAATCACACTTCTGCTTCCTATAAAGGACAGTGAATGATCATGTCAGATCTCCAAGAAAAAACATGACCAATAAAAATGACCGTATCACAGAAGAAAAAGGTTCCTGTCTTTATGTCAAAACAAGTCGGATCCCTCTTGCGATGATCTTCTGTCTGTTTAGTTGGCACATATTTCGACAGGTTTAAAGGTCTCTCACTCAAATATTCCTGCCCATTTTCCTGTAAAGCACCAGTGAAGAAGCCACATTGGAAGTGTGTTTTGGCAAGTCTTGCATTAAAATTACATTGGTAAGTGTCTATGTTACCGTGCCAGAGAGTAAAAGTTTGGTGACAGCACCATCTGTTGGTCAAAAGTTGCTAATTTAAGTTAAATCTGCTCTAAACTTTTGCAATAATTGGTAGAAGAAAAAAAACGTACTTGTGCTTTAATTTTTTGGATCATGCTATATGATGTCACACATGTGCCTCACACGCGTTTGTCCTGTAACTGTTGCTTGCTATTTTTTTTTTTTTTTTTAAAGGTATCAGAGGTGATAAATCTTGCTGCCAATATATTCCCTTATACGTGACCCACAAGATTTGCGGTGTACCAGTGATTCCAGCGCATACAGTTTTGTCAGTATCTTTTCTTCAGATTGAATACAATTCTGATTAGATTTTCAGTTCTGATCTATAGGACTGACTGCCCACACTGTTACTTTGCAAATAATTTTATCATTGTGCTCAAAATGGACCCATTTCTTCGGACGGACTGTGTGGGTCTCACCCCAGTACAGTGACGGGGACACTATACTGTAAAAAGTCCTGACTCTGGTCATTAAAAATCCCATTGCACTTCTCTTAAATAAGCAGGGATGTAACCCAGGTGTCCTGGCCAAATTCCCCCATTGGCCCTTATCAATCATGGCCTCTTAATAATCCCCATCCATTAATTGGCTGTATCACTCGACTCTCTCCTCTCCACCAATAGCTGGGGTGTGGTGGGTGTACTGGTGCACTATAGCTGCTGTCAATCATCCAGGTGGATGCTGCACACTGGTGCAGTGTCTGTAAAAGTGCTATTTAAATGTAACATTCATTCAACATCTTGAGGATGTACATCATTTGACAATTATGATTTAGGTGTCTGCATGATCCAAAGAGACTTTCCACAAACAAGACAAATTAGGAACCCGAGGAAGAACATTTGAAAGATTTCTGAATCCCATGTCTTTGACAATATCTCAACTTGGCAGGGACTTGTTTACTTATGTACACAACAGTGGTCGATGACCACTGAGTAAACTGACTTGCTTCAAATGGACTTTGACTGTTACACAGAAGAGGAGCCTTAACTGTGTTTGCTTCACCTCAGGATAACGCAAGTTGAACACAAACGGTAAGTTGCGGTTTTATTCTTCAGCCTATCATTCACCTTACAGATAGTCTGGACATTCAGAATTGAATACAGTTTTCAGAAAATTCAAAGCTACTCAACCGAATGACCTAAAACAATCTGTGTAATGTGTTGCACTTTCTTCAAGATAGTAAATCTCAACTGTGATCGAGATCAAGTCAAGATTCAGAAAATGGCAGTAAGTTCATCTGATTTCTTTGAGTCACTCTAAATTCCTAAAGTCTGGTATCACATTTGATTTATTTCAGTTTGAAATAATTTCTATATTTCAGTAAATAATAATTTCAGTTAGAAATGTGTCACAATGATTGCTCATCTCTCTTTCTGTCTCATGTCTAGATGATGCTGGTTTTTGCTGCTCTGCTCCCTGTTGTACTGGGGAGTGAGTGTAGTACTGATGAATTTAGTCCTGTTGACTGTTCTCAGATTAATACTAAAGGACAAACGGTCAGTGGCATTTACTCCATCTATCCGGCAGGGAACATTCCTGTCTGGGTGTACTGTGACATGGTCTCAACTGGTGCAGATGATGATAAAGGAGGATGGACGGTATGAATGTGACATTAGATAATTATATACACACACTCAATATAGCTCATAGTCAGGAAATTTACAAAGAATTGTGACATGGTTCAAGAAATGTTACCAATACCACACAAATGACACCACTGTGAAATAACCATTATATATACACTGATCAGCCACAACATTAAAAGCACCTGCCTAATATTGTGTAGGTCCCCCTTGTGCCACCACAACAGCACCAACCCACATGTCAGAACAGCATTCAGAGATGATATTCTTCAGCACAATTATACAGAGTGATTATCTGAGTTACTGTAGACTTTATCAGTTCACACAGTCTGATCATTCTCTGTTGATCTCTCATGAACAAGTGTTTCATACACAGATCTGACCATCACTGGATGTTTTGTCTTTTTGGCACCATTCTGAGTAAATTCTAGAGACCGTTCAGTGTGAAAATCCCAGAAATACTCAAACCAGCCGTCTGACACCAACAAACATCCATGTGATTATCTAATCAGCCAATGTATGGCAGCAGTGCAATGCATAAAATAATGCAGATACTGGTCAGGTGCTTCAGTTCTGTGTATGAAACTCTTGTGTATGAGAGAGATCAACAGAGGATGGTCAGACTGGTGTGAACTGATAAAGTCTACAGTAACTCAGATAACTGCTCTATACAATTGTGCTGAAGAATCTCATCTCTGAATGCAGTTCTGACAAGCGGGTTGGTGCTGTTTTGGGGGCACGAGGGGGACCTACACAATATTGGGCAGATAGTTTTAATATTGTGGCTGATTAGTGTGTATATATAAATGTATATAACATTTATCAGGTGATTCAGAGACGATTGGACGGCAGTGTGAATTTCTATCGGCCTTGGAAAGAGTACAAGAGAGGATTTGGGGACATCATTGGAGAGTACTGGCTAGGTAAGCACTTACAGCAGTCTGTCACTTTTGGTTGTGTTGGAGTTAACAACATTTACATTTAATTACAGGATAGGATAGTACTTTATTCATCCCCTGACTGAAATTGAGGTGGTACAGCAGTAGGTGTAAATTACAGAATAGGAGATAACAGCTAGATAATTCAAGTTAGTGTGGAAAATCTGTGATGTTGGCTTGACAGTTTTATAGAAAATAGTTCTAAAAGCTTAGGAGGACTGAGAGATACATAGAAAACCTCATTAGATATTCGACCACCTAGAGACTACATCAGACCTCACTACATCTCATCAGACCCTCTATAAATCTCATCAGACCATCTAGAGGCCACATCAGGTCATCAGACCCTCTAGAAACCTCATCATACCATATAGAGACCACATCAGGTAAAATTAGACCTTATCAGACCCCCTAGAGACCACATCATATCTTACCAGGCCCTCTAGAGACCACAACAGAACCTGTTAGACCGCCTAGAGACGACTCCAGACCCCCTAGATACCATTTTAGATCCATTAGACCCTCTAAAGACCACACCAGACCTTATAGACCTCATCAGACCCCCTAGAGATCTCATCAAACCCTACAGAGACCACATCAGATCAAATTAGACCTTAGCAGACCCCCAAGTGACCACATCAGACCTTATCTGACCCTCTAGAGACCACATCAGTCCCAATTGGGCCTCCTAGAGATCACATTTGACCACTCCAGACCCCTTAGAGATGGCATTAGAACTCATCAGACCCCCTGGAGGCCTCATCATACCCTCTAGAGACCACATCAGACCCCGTTACACCACATAGAGACCACTCCAGACCCCCTAGATACCATATTAGATCCATTAGACACTCTAAAGACCACACCAGACCTGATAGACCTCATCAGACCCTCTAGAGACCTAATCAAACCCTACAGAGACCACATCAGATCAAATTAGACCTTAGCAGACCCCTTAGAGACAACATCAGACCCAATTAGACCCCTTAGAGACCACATTTGACCACACCAGACCCCTTAGAGAGCACATTAGATCTCATCAGACCCTCTAGAGACCACATTAGACCACACCAGGCCCCCTCGAGACCACATCAGATCACATTGGTCCTTATCAGACCCTTGAGACCACATCAGATCAAATTAGACTTTATCAGACCCCCCTAGAGACCACATGAGATCAAATTAGACCTCATCAGGCATCTAGTGTTTGTGTCAGAAATCTTCAACCACGTTACCGTGAGACACATCATGCTGCAACCGCTGTACTCCCTTCTAGCTTTTCATAAACTCAATTTTATTGGCGAGAGATCTTGCATTTCCAGTGTGGTTAGAGAGAAATTGTACCTGTTGCGTCTGATGTTTCGCCCATGCTCTATATCTCCTGAAAACACTGCTGGCTTTTCCAACACGAGGAGCTGGTCTCATGTCTAGTGTGGTTATAATGTGTTTGTTCGGACAGGGTTGGAGAAACTTTACCAGCTCACACGTAACAGGAAATACATGCTGAGAGTGGACATGGAGGACTTTACAGGAAGGAAAGGTTACGCTCTGTATTCATACTTCTCTGTGGACTCTGAATGTGAAGGGTATCAACTGCATGTTTCAGGGTTTAAAGATGGAGGGGCAGGTAACACAGATTTGTTTCTACTGATGCAAACTGAACTGGAGTATAATAACGTATTCGAATGATCCACATTTGATCATGTGTTTTTCAATATTTTTCCTTGAATATATTTTCAATCCATTATTTTTCTTGTCTTCAGCGTAGATCAAGACGGTTAGTTACAGTTTGTAAATGTTGTTAATGTCGTAATTTAACGCTCCTCTGCAGGCGACTCTTTATCTGGCCACAGTGGATACAAATTCTCCACTTTTGACAAAGACCAAGACATCCATGACAATAATTGTGCCAAAATGTTTCTTGGGGGATTTTGGTACTCAAACTGTCATTCTACAAACCCCAACGGTGTGTACTTATGGGGAGAAGATGCCACACATTATGCCATTGGAGCTGTTTGGACGACCTGGAAGAACAGTAATACTGCCATCAGTATGAAATCAATCACTATGAAGATCAAAAGTGTCTCTTAGGCCATTATAGAAACATTTTATTTTCATTATGACAGTTTAACGTTTTCCTTTCCACTTATAACTGTGTAACTGAGCAAACATGTAAGAATATCTCTTCTATCTCTTTATGAAACTTACATTTCATTGTAAATAAAAATCACAAGTTTAGTAAAACATTTAGTATCAATATTTTTATGTGCATATCAATCATCTTGAAACAGGGTTCAAGTTTGCTGTGTGCACAGGTACAGTGTCATGCTCATATACAACAGGTATATTCTCTCCTACTAAATTTGTTTGTCCAAAGGTGTGGTCAAATTAGGCCTTGAGCATACAAAACTAGGACCTAAGGACTCTGCAACAAAGGAATTGATGTCATGCTCAAGGGTTTTAATAAGTTATAAATTACATAGGACAAATAGTAGGTTCATGATCAAATTTGCCAATGGATACACACATGTGACTAAATCGACATAAGTCTCACTAGACTAGACTTCTAACTCCATTCACTTTCATTAATGTGCAAGCTCAAGTCAAGACGTTTAGCTTTCTGCTGTAAACTGACCAGGGAATTCATATGATGAAGAGATCTAAAGGATGTAAACATCACATATTGACCTCTTGGCAACAAAAAGAATACACATTTCAAAGCTGCATAGTTTGCAGTGGAGCAAATGTAAGTATTTTCTTTACTTTAGAGTCCAGGAGGACAAGGTAACACTGTCTTAAGCCACACCCATCATCTGAAGAATATCCTGCTCAGGTGTTCCAGCACTTGGTGAAGGATATGTTCAACTACCGTACACTCAGAAAAAAAAGGTGCTGCAGTAGTACCCTTGTTTGGGGACTCGTAAGGAGGAAACAAAGGGTACAGGTGCATTTACCTCTTAAAGGTACACAAACGGTCCTAAGGGCAGTGGTTCTCAACCAGGGGGTCAGGACTCACTAGGGTGCCTCAGCACACTTCCGGGGGGCCTCAAGATCTCTTAAAATTATTGAAAGTATGATAGATTATGATACTTTTTAAATAATTATTATAATTCAACTTACTGGACATGCTAATAATGTAATAACTGCCTTCAACAACTTGCTTTTTAAGAAGAATATACAGTTCTAGACATTTCTGGATTCAGATGTTTTTAGGAAATATCTTATAATAGATGTATCTAATAGCCTACATGGGTGGTCTTCGAATATTTTCTCTGACAATGGGGGGGCCATGGAGTCAAAAAGGTTGAGAACCATTTCCTTAGGGTACAATTATCTACCCAAAATAATTGTATGTGTTATGTACATATTTTCCTCCAAGTGTAGCACAGATCTCATCAGAGATAACAGTTCTCCTGTTGGTCTTCAAACACTACACTCTCAGGAAACAACTACCAAACTGTACCTGTATAAAGGCCATCACTGGGGTGGTTCTCTCCTCAAGGCCCCTTATAGGCTATGTTCACACAGTCAGTATTTGGGACTGCCAAACAACCGCATTTACTTATAGGTGTGAGTCTTGAAATGTTCTGTTTATACAACCGCTTACAGTGGTGGCATGGATACGGTCTGTATGAAAGAACAACTGAAGTCCCAACCATGGTGTATCCACTGTAAGTTCTTCATTAAAAATATTATTTATATTGTCAAGCCAATTCTCAGGGAACAGAAGGGGTCTCTTCCGCCCTGTCACTGAGTCCATTCGAAGCACGAGTGTATCCATAAGATCATAATTAACCAACAGCGGCTTTGAATGCTTTTTAAGGGTCTGCTAATGTCCAGTGAGAGCCACGCTGCAATGTACGGGGTGGCAGTGGCTCAGTTGGTAGAGCGGGTTGGCCACTAATCGCAGGGTTGGTGTTTTGAATCCTGGCTCACATGACTCCATGCCTGGCTCACATGCCGAAGTGTTCTTGGGAAAGACACTGAACCCCAAGTTGCTCCCAATGGCAGGCTAGCATCTTGCATAGCAGCTCTGCCGCCATTGGTGTATGAATGTGTGTGTGAATGGAGTCAACAGTGTAAAGCGCTTTAAATACCGATAAGGTTAAAAAGGCACTATATAAGTGCAGACAATTTAACTGAGTTTCGGGTGCAGCATCTGTAGCACGTAGCTTGTGCCCGCGTGAAGCTACGGTGGAAGACAATAGCTGGATCTTTGGATGATACGGCTCATTTACATTTATGCATTTGGCAGACGCTTTTATCCAAAACAACTTGCACTTATTACAGGGACAATCCCCTGGAGCAACCTGGAGATAAGTTCTCAAGGACACAATTCTTGCAGGTGGTATAGCCATGAACGTCTTGCATGAACCACACGTTAGAGATCTCCCCAGAGTGGCTGGATGATATTAAGGTCAGGAGCCTGAGATGGCCACTCCAGAAGCATCTCTTTTTTTCCTGCTGTAACCACTGGAGGGTCAACTTGGCCTTGTGCTTAGGGTCATTGTCGTGCTGGAAAGTCCAAGAGTGTCCAATGCGCAGCTTTCATGCAGCTTTCAAATTGTCTGCCAGTATTTTCTGATAACATGCTGCATTCATCTTGCCATCAATTTTCACAAAATTCCCCCATGCCTTTAGAGCCCCCCCAAAAACATCAGCGAGGCACCACCATGCTTCACAGTGGGGATAGGATTCTTTTCACTATAGGTCTTGTTGACCCCTCTCCAAACATAATGCTTATGGTTGTGACCATAAAGCTCGATTTTGGTCTCGTCACTCCAAATTACAGTGTGCCAGAAGCTGTGAGGTGTGTCGAGGTGTTGTCGGCCATATTGTAACCGGGCTTTTTTAAGGCAATGGTGCAGTAAAGGCTTCTTTCTGGCAAAACAACCATACAGCTAATTTTTGTTCAAGTATGATTGTATTGTGCTCCTGGAAACAACCACACCGTCTTTTTTTCCAGAGCAGCCTGTACTTCTCCTGAGGTTACCTGTGGGATTTTCTTCTTCTGGCAGTTGTGGCTGAAATCTTTCTTGGTCTACCAAACTGCCAGGGTGTGCAAACTTTTGAGCACAACTGTACATACCTGCATATTGTGTGTCTGTAAATATTCACAACAGGAACACTGGCTGGGGACGGTCTAAACATTCATAAAGGCATCTTTGGTGTTGATCTCTCAAACTCTAGCGCTACTAATAGTTCAAAATATCACTCAATTTAACAGATCGTCTCCAAGTTTGGGTCAGATAATGTTACAACTTGGTAATTTGAGAACTCATTATTGCTGCCATGCCCTGAAGCTGTTTGGTGGCTGTACTGCCTGCTGATCCAAATGTCATGAAACTGGCCAAAATACATTATAACTTTGGACCATCTTTGCATATAGTCAAGCCTTTTTTACTCTATAACTATATTTCTGGTAGCCTGCAGAATACTGGGATTTCCAATTGTCCTGTTCCTGGATCAGTTTCTCTTTCTGCTTTTGTGTTTCCTCATCATCAGTGTGTGATACTCCAACACTTTTGGCCAAACATATTGTTCACTATTGAGGCTGTGAAGTTCAGACTGTTGACTCATACACAATGACATTTTATTTTCAAACCATTATCAGCATGAAACCATCTGTAATGATGAAAACCATTTGAGTCATTCTTGCATGAAACCGTAATGTTGAAATGCCAAATGCTGCTACTTTGCAAATTTTAGGACAGTCATCAGTTAGTCCAAAATCTGCCATTTGTGTGTACATATACATTTAAGATGAAACCCATGCAAAGTTCATGCATAAGTACACTAATAATAAAAAAGAGTATTGCCCCATGTCCTCCATCATACTTCAGTAGACTCCAATAGTTGTAGGGCAAGACAGCAGTGTGTGATACAGTAACTGCTATGATGTTTGACAGTGACACTCATCCGTGATGCTTATTGTGTCCTTATTGTCAAGCATTTAAAATTTCACTATAATTTCATTAGTGTTTCTGGAGAACAGTGTTTGACCCCAGAATCCAATTCAAGTCACTGTTTTGCTTTGCCTGTAGAAATTCAGCACCAGCGCTGCCTCCAATGCAGCCTGCTGGAAACACACGCAAGGTCTAAAGAGCAAACTTCATGCTTGGCGTTGTGAATGGACAAGGAGTTCAGAAACTCAGCTGGGACAGAGAATGCCAGCATTGTAATTTGTTGTGTTAATGTCAACTTTGAGGTTGAAGAACTTCTTGTATCTGTTGCCACCGCAGCTAATGATGACGCTGCAAACTTGACCAAAACCATAATTACAGCGCTTACAAACATCTTTGAATTCAAGAGTAAAACAGATCCTATAATTTGAAGTATAATTCATTGATTGTAAAAGTGAGCAGGTCCAGTTTTTTTACAAACTTTTATCAGTATGAAACCATCGTTTGTTTTCATGCAAGTCATTTTGTTCTTCTGAATAATGGTGAAATACAACTGAAAATACTCTGCAAATGTTAGTACGGTCATCTGATGGTCCATTTGACTTGTTTTGTAACGTATTTTCCCATAATGATGATTATTACCCATGTTCTCAATCATATTTCAGACTCCGCCAGACTAATATACAATCTGGCCTCTGTCAGTTGTTTTCTAAGAATGTTTAGGAACTTAATTGAGTTATTTTTCTGATAATGTCTACCAGACAAAATACCACATTCTCTATCTCTGCTTTATGTTTTTGTCACGATTCACTGTTGTCTGCCCTGTGTTTTACCTCTGTCATCTGTTCCCCATGGACTACACTTCCCATAATTCCCTGCCCTCATCACTGCCAGCTGTCTTCCTTTGTCCTCACCTGTGTTTCGTCTACTCATTAGTCTTTTTGTATATTATGCCCTGTTGGTTGCTTGTTCTTGGTCAGTTGTTGAATGTATGTACTTGAATGTATCCTGACCTACCGTGTTTTGCCTGTGCCCTTCGTGGATGTTTTCTCCTGTCTATGTTTTTGTCTCCCCTCGTGGATGTTTTATTTTGTTCCTGTGTCGGTGCTTACACATGCCCTAAGGGGAGGGGGAGCCGTGGAAGTCTCGGGAGGGGGAGCCGTGGAAGGCTTTCTTCTCCTCCTCCTCCGGGCGGACGAGTCTGGCAACGCTGGCTCTGGGATGGATGAGGCTGGCAACGCTGGCTCTGGGATGGACGAGACTTCCAGCTCGTTGGCCGTGGCAGGCTTGGGCATTGGCCGTGGCAGGCGTGGAATGTTCAGAAGCTGAACCCGGGATTGAGAGAGGTGGTTCCTCTGCAGCGAATGTCTCCAAAATGAGCTCCACATACTCCTTCCATGTGTAAGCACCGACACAGGAACAAAATAAAACATCCACGAGGGGAGACAAAAACATAGACAGGAGAAAACATCCACGAATGGCACAGGCAAAACACGGTAGGTCAGGATACATTCAAGTACATACATTCAACAACTGACCAAGAACAAGCAACCAACAGGGCATAATATACAAAAAGACTAATGAGTAGACGAAACACAGGTGAGGACAAAGGAAGACAGCAGGCAGTGATGAGGGCAGGGAATTATGGGAAGTGTAGTCCATGGGGAACAGATGACAGAGGCAAAACACAGGGCAGACAACAGTGAATCGTGACAAAAACATAAAGCAGAGATAGAGAATGTGGTATTTTGTCTGGTAGACATTATCAGAAAAATACCTCAATTAAGTTCCTAAACATTCTTAGAAAACAACTGACAGAGGCCAGATTGTATATTAGTCTGCCGGAGTCTGACATATGATTGAGAACATGGGTAATAATCATCATTATGGGAAAATACGTTACAAAACATGTTTTGGCTGTGGTCCTGTGGCCGCCTCTCAGGCCTCCTGTCCCAGTCGCCGTCCTGTGGCCGTCTCCTAGGCCTCCTGACCCAGTCCTCGTCTTGTGGCCGCCCCACAGGCCCCCTGACCCAGTCCCCTTCCTGTGGCCGCCTCCCAAGCCTCTTGAACCAGTCCCCGTCCTGTGGCCGCCTCCCAGGCCTCCTGACCCAGTCCCCGTCCTGTGGCTGCCTCCAGGCCTCCTGACCCAGTCCCCGTCCTGTGGCCGCCTCCCAGGCCTCCTGACCCATTCCCCGTCCTGTGGCTGCCTCCCAGGCCTCCTGACCCAGTCACCATCCTGTGGCCACCTCCTAGGCCTCCTGACCCAGTCCCCGTCCTCTGGCCGCCTCCCAGGCCTCCTGACCCAGTCCCTGTCCTCTGGCCGCCTCCTAGGCCTCCTGACCCAATCCCCGTCCTGTGGCCGCCTCCCAGGCCTCCTGACTCAGTCCCTGTCCTGCGGCAATCGCCCAAGCCTCCAGACCCGTTTCCCAACTTGAGGTCATCCCCTTGGTCTCCAGACCATCCCCCAGATCTGCTTTGGTCTCCCTGGTCCCAGCTCCATTTTGGCCCTTCTTCCCTGTCTTTGCCCTTTTCCCCTCATCCCCTTGCCCCTGGAGCTCCCCTTGGACTGCCTGTTTCCCCGAGCCTCCCCTTCACTCCTTGGATGATTCGTTTTTTGTTTTGTGTTTTTTTGTTTTTTTATGGAGCGTCTAGAATCCGCTTCTTAGAGGGGGGCCTGTGTCACGATTCACTGTTGTCTGCCCTGTGTTTTGCCTCTGTCATCTGTTCCCCATGGACTACACTTCCCATAATTCCCTGCTCTCATCACTGCCAGCTGTCTTCCTTTGTCCTCACCTGTGTTTCGTCTACTCAATAGTCTTTTTGTATATTATGCCCTGTTGGTTGCTTGTTCTTGGTCAGTTGTTGAATGTATGTACTTGAATGTATCCTGACCTACCGTGTTTTGCCCGTGCCCTTCGTGGATGTTTTTGTCTCCCCTCGTGGATGTTTTATTTTGTTCCTGTGTCTCCCAGTTATTTGTATTTGTTTATTTTTTCATTAAAATCATTCACTGCACATAGATCCAGCTCTCTTGACTTCTTCCCTGCGTTTATGTTTTTATGAAGTGAACTGAAATAGTTTGATCCGTGTCTCTAATATCCATTACCAAAGAAGTGCCGTGCATGGTATTACTATGGCACAGTGATGTATCAGATGGTAATACCTCTTTGATATATAATGAATTTCATGTACCACTGTATTTAGATGGTACTAAAATAAGATGGTAGTGCGGTTGAAACGTCTTGGCCAGAAATGATTATATTACAATTGAGATTGTTGGAACCAATATTATGTTTTTTTTTTCATAATTTGCACTACCCACATATAAACCTCATTTTAGGTCTGTTTCTTTAAAATATCATGTCAAGTTTTATTTGCAAAACAAAAAAAGACCATGATATATGACCTTAAATAGTCTATTTATGTACGGTTTGCAATAATTCCTCATTTGTTGTGGAGATTAACACACATCTGCACTGTGATTCAATGCATGAGTTTATTGAAGGTTTTTTGAACAATTGATTCATTTAATACTAAATTAAATGAGCTGACCAAAACCAAAAGAAAAACAATGACTGATTTATTCAGTTACAGAGTTGGGAAACATGAACATTTGCCATAGAATTATAACACAATGTTTGAGACTCTGTGATGTGCCTACAGCAACCTAAGACACACTTCTGATCTTCATACTGATCGACTTCAACCCAACATAATTGTTCTTCCAGTGATACCAAGCATTTGCAATGGCTACATGATTGTCATCTTCTCCCCTTGTGTACACACCGTTGGGGTTTGCATAGTGACAGGATGTGTACCAAAATGCTCCAAGATATTCCTTTGCACAGTTTTTTCCAAAGGCGTCTTGATCTTTGTCAAAAGTGGTGAACTTCTGTCCGTCGTGATAGGTCAAAGAGTCCCCTGGAGAGAGGAGGAGCATTCATTGGACACATTAACATCTTATAATCCAGAAGTAACATGTACAAACTGTAACTAACAGCACTATACTGTTGGAGTACTTAGTTATAACTATACATCCAGAATAAGAAGAATATCGTATTAGAATTGAACTCCAGGAGAACGATTTGAAAGGAAGCAAGTGCACATTTACTCAACTGGAGTGTAATAAATCAGTGTTCATGATGAATCTGTGTTACCTGCTCCTCCATCTTTGAACCCTGAAACATGCAGTCGATACCCATCTGCTTCAGAGTCCACAGAGAAAGACGAGTACAGAGCGTAACCTTTGCTTCCTGTAAAGTCCTCCATGTCCACTCTCAGCATGTACTTCCTGTTACGTGTGAGCTGGTACATGGTCTCCAACCCTGTCCGAGCACACACATTAAAAACCCAGAAGCAAACACTGGACATTTACATCAACACTTCTACTGTGATCCAACACACACTGTTGTGAATGCTTACCTAGCCAATACTCGCCCTCAGTGGCCCCAAAACCTCTTTTGTACTCGTTCCACGGCAGATAAAAATTAATAATACCATCCATTCTTCTCTGGAACACCTGAAATACAGTTACAGTATTTATCAACATGAAAACATGTTTTCATGGTAAATATATGTGGATGTATTGTATTTCAAATGTCCTACCGTCCATCCTCCTTTATCATCATCTGCACCTGTTGTGACCATGTCACAGTACACCCAGACAGGAATGTTCCCTGCCGGATAGATGGAGTAAATGCCACTGACCGTTTGTCCTTTAGTATTAATCTGAGAACAGTCAACAGGCTTGAATTCATCAGTGGCCACACTTCCCATAAGAACAGGGAGAAGAACAGCAAAAACCAGCATCATCTAGACATGAGACAGAAAGTGAGACGCAACATAATCATGATGAAAACGGTCTATATGTCTGAATGTCCAGACTGAGTATCGGTGAATGCTGAAGAAACAGAACTTACCGTTTGTGTTGTGACTGTGTTATCTAGTCTCAGATGACTCTATATTAAATATTGCTCAGATTCTCAGGCTCCTCCTCTGTGTCACAGTGAAAATTGTGAGAAGTTCATTTCTTATCAGCTAAGATGGTCCATGTTGTGCAATATACACTACGGGTGAAGCAATCATTTTAGATGTGTTTCTGTTTGGTGGCCTAGTAATCAAATATAATAATCTTTTCATTTTTACATGCATAAGCATCTAATACATCTGTTAGTGTATTATAACGTTTCTTCTTCTGCATCTAGTTCGGTCTTGGAGATTGAGGCAGCCCACAGAACTTCATGGTGAAATGTTGTGAAATTTGGCACACTGCTTGGGGACAGTCTGAACATTCTTTATGCCAATTTTTGGGTTGATCTCACAAACCCTCCAGTGCCACCAACAGCTTAACCTTTCACTAAATTCATTGCATCATCTTAAAATTGGATTCAGACAATCTTCAGATCATCCTAGTTAAAAGTCATTAAAAGCTTTCCTGTTAGCAAAGCATGACATCGCTACACTTTTGGCCAAATATGTGTACCAATGAGGTCCAGACATTAAAAGAAAAGTCCCCAAATCAACCCTTGTGTCCTTTCAAGGTGAAAGGTACTATTCCAATTAGAGAACTCTACATTCTTGCTATTGTAGAAATTCCCTGTTGACAAGTCAGTCGTGATCCATTTAATCCATGAGTATAAGTTTCCTTTAACAGGGCAGACACACTCACTTGGAAAGTCGTTGAAAAGTGCACTGGAATGCCACTTGAAGTCAGACTTCCAACTTGGAAACTCGTGCGGAAATGTTCAACCGTGTGACCTCATGCAACCATGTCGGCACACCAGGGACATGTACAAAGTTAAAGATCAACACTCACTTTTATTCAATAATATCCATCAATGAGTCAAAGTTCTGACTTATGATAATAAAACCTGCAATTCCAAAGGTTTGCAGAGACCAGTGTGTAAAACAGACATCGGGGCCCCGCCTCAATAGGAAAGCTCTGCTAAAACCGCTTGAGGGGTGTCATGTCACATGTTGTTCTTGTTAGAGGTCCACTGGACTGGGACAGTTTTTCAAGTAGGACTTTTAGTTCGGGTTTTTAATTTATGAAAAAAATAAACAGGCCTTCCGAACTTGTTTTGCCCATGCAGGTGCGAATGGATGAGTTAGGGGCCGTTCATACGTGTTTTTTTAAACCTGCGCTGGATAAACGTCCACATCTGCTGCACTGCGTCTCGCTGTTTCTTCAATGTCTCACAGGAACGTTTTTAGACACTGTCAAAAGTTAAAAACAAGTTCAGTTCTCAAAAACACTGTTTCAGTCGTTGCGCTGCATCTATATTATTTTTAGTGCTGGTGTCACAAAAATGTAACGTTCTGAACAAGTTCAGGTTGCAAAGTGGGGACTGTTACAATGTTTAACATTATTCCTGATGCACCAAGTAAAGTTTTTTATATGTGCTTTATTGTGGAAAACATGCATATATGCTACAACGGCTGACGGGATAAATTTAAAATTATGACTTAAATCAATTTTATATAATTTTTTAAGCAAGCAATTTTGAAAAGGGGCCCCGGGTTGATCAGTTGCTTGGCTCCTCAAATATCGTAAACCCACCCCTGGCAGTATCATCTATCAATTTGGTTGCTAGTAGACGTCTTTGGTGACAGTTGACACCTGCTAAGCTAATGGTAGCATTGCAGTTTTGGATGTTTATATGTCATCTTCCGAGCATCTGCCATGGAATGCTTTTATGGTCACAGATCTCAAGTCACACTTTCCCACATCCGACTTGGAATGCATCATAAGCGAGTAGCATCAAAGTCCCTTTCGAGGCAAGTCAGTCCACTGTCGGTCATCTTTGGAATCTATTTTCTGTGCAAGTGTGATGCTCCTGTTCTAACCGCTCCGTACGGGCATCTCCGGCATGGGAGGCAGGTGTGCTAACAAGGAGGCTAAAGGCTACAGCCCCTAGCGTCAGTTGCTAGTGCACCTCTTGAGGTCAGGAGAGTGACGTTTACACACATTGCACAGGTATTAATCTGCTGGCCAAAGCGATGTAAAAGTGCAGCTATCTAAGTGTATGGGTAAAGATGGAAATCTCCAAAACGGTTGGTCAAGATTACGATCAAAGAACATATCAGCAGTGAATTCTGACAACACTGGAATAATAAATTGTGTTTCTATGGCTCAGATAATGCTAAAAAACATATATATTTTTACTTGCAAAGGCCCCAGGCCCAATTATCTCCAAGGGCCCCTTCCAAAACTTGTTGTAGGCGTTTTCATTGTTGATGGGTTTTCGAGTGAGGGGATCGCCAAACTGGATCATACAACTTCAATGCCCAGGGCCCCCCAGGTAGTCAAGGGCCCCTGGTAGTCAAGGGCCCCTGGGCATTGGCCCCATTGGCCTGGTCGGTAATCCATCCCTGGGTCCAGTTAATGCACATGCGTGTTCTCAAGTTAACTGACATGTTATGTCTGTACTACCCAAAAGGTTATTGGCTCGTTTACCTGTAAGGCCAGACTTTATTTTCTACATCCGCCATATTGGGCGTTCCAATTATTTGAATATAAACGGTCCGCTTTGGGGCTAAACAGTCTTTGGCTTGTCATTATGTGATCCTAACATGGCAGCCCCCACGAGGGGACCCTCTCACGTAGAACAAAACAGCTTTACCGTAATGACTGGAGTCTTCATCTCAAGTGAGTGGTCATGATTTTATACACGTTTAAAAAATTACAACTTTTAATGTTGAACATTAAATGAAGAACAAATGACTGTGTGCACCTTTTAAGTCGTCTAGATTTCTTTTGAGCACAAGCCTTTAGATCAAAGGCTTCTAAGATCACAAGAAACATTCATTCAGTCATCTATGGACTGATCTTTCTGATAGGCCATGATCAGGCGCCCTCCCGTCAGTAGGGGCCGCTGTGACGCGCCGCGCGTCTCCGCGTCGATGACGTGTACGCGCTCACGCATCCCGGAAGTAAAGGTGTCGTTGGACAAGAGTTTAGAAACAAACTGGCGATCAGATGAGTGAATGCCAATCATTTTAACGACAGATTGATGATCGATAGAGCGCTGATTGACAGTCAGCATGATGAAGATGAAGATGATGAAGATGTGTCTGACGATTTTAATACTGACAGTGTCTGACAGCAGCGCGAGGATCCATCAGCTCAAACTCAGGGTCTGCTGCTATTATTTACTCATATAATTCACATATTTCATGTCTTATCTTACTCATTTCACTCAAATTCACTTATTTAATGATTTACTCATTTTATCTCATCTCATGTTACTCGCTTATTTCATGGTTTTTCATGTTATTTACATTTTATTTTGCGCTATTACAGTCTGTTCCTGTTTAAACAGCCAAACATATTATACACACATCAAACAGTGATATTAACTTAAAATAAATCATGAATAAATAAGTATCAGTAATCTCAGATAGCACACATACATCTCTGAGATGTCTGTTTTACATCTGGAAAGCGTCACAATCCAATTAACATCTGTTAAACATCTTAAAAAGATCAGATTTACCAACGTTATAAACCATAATCATCTTATAGACATCTGCTGAATGTCTTATTGACGCAGATGATCAAACAACAGGCCGCAAAACAAATAAAACAAGTTAAAATGTTACTACTATTTTTTACATTTTTACCATTTCATTCTGAAATCATGAGCTTAATTGCAATTTATTTAATTGTTTTAACAGCCATAGTAAGAAATAAAAACAGAAATTCAAATAAATCTGCATATAATTTCTTATAATATGAAACAAGTCTTATTTTTAAGATGTAAGTAATTCTACACGATAAATCTAAAAAGCAATATGAGGGGGTCTGGGTATCTCAGTGAGTATTGATGCTCACTATCACACCTGGAGTCAGTCAGGTCTCCTTAGCAACCAAATTGGCCCAGTTGCTTGGGTGGATAGACCTGACTGGAGTCACTCAGCATGTCCTGGATTCAAACTCACGACTCCAGGTGTGATAGTCAGCGTCAATACTCGCTGATATACATGGAGCCCCTGAAAATATATACGTCTAACAATTATGCCATTAAGAAATATGCACTGTGAACTTAATAATATTGTAATTGTTTCTTTTGGCTTTAGCACTGAAACAAAATAAATTATTTAATTTTGCAAACAAGAACAATATTATCATATTTCCTCACATAGGGGATCTCTTGTGAGTTTTCCTCTCATAGGGGATCTCTTGTGAGTTTTCCTCCCATGGGGGATCTCTTGTGAGTTTTCCCTCCCATAGGGGATCTCTTATGAGTTTTCCCTCCCATAGGGGATCTCTTGTGAGTTTTCCCTCCCATAGGGGATCTCTTGTGAGTTTTCCCTCCCATAGGGGATCTCTTGTGAGTTTTCCTCCCATAGGGGATCTCTTGTGAGTTTTCCTCTCATAGGGGATCTCTTGTGAGTTTTCCTCTCATAGGGGATCTCTTGTGAGTTTTCCCTCCCATAGGGGATCTCTTGTGAGTTTTCCCTCCCATAGGGGATCTCTTGTGAGTTTTCCCTCCCATAGGGGATCTCTTGTGAGTTTTCCCTCCCATAGGGGATCTCTTGTGAGTTTTCCCTCCCATAGGGGATCTCTTATGAGTTTTCCGTCCCATAGGGGATCTCTTATGAGTTTTCCCTCCCATAGGGGATCTCTTGTGAGTTTTCCCTCCCATAGGGGATCTCTTGTGAGTTTTCCTCCCATAGGGGATCTCTTGTGAGTTCTCCCATGGGGATCTCTGTGAGTTTCCTCCCATAGGGGATCTCTTGTGAGTTTCCCTCCCATAGGGGATCTCTTGTGAGTTTTCCCTCCCATAGGGGATCTCTTGTGAGTTTTCCCTCCCATGGGGGATCTCTTGTGAGTTTTCCTCCCATAGGGGATCTCTTGTGAGTTTTCCCTCCCATAGGGGATCTCTTGTGAGTTTTCCCTCCCATAGGGGATCTCTTGTGAGTTTTCCCTCCCATAGGGGATCTCTTGTGAGTTTTCCCTCCCATAGGGGATCTCTTGTGAGTTTTCCCTCCCATAGGGGATCTCTTGTGAGTTTTCCCTCCCATAGGGGATCTCTTGTGAGTTTTCCCTCCCATAGGGGATCTCTTGTGAGTTTTCCTCTCATAGGGGATCTCTTGTGAGTTTTCCTCACATAGGGGGTCTTTCGTAATTTTGCAAACAAGAACAATATTATCATATTTCCTCTCATAGGGGGTCTCTCGTAAGTTTGCAATCCCTTGCAGTAACGCTCTGTTTCTCTCTCTTCAGAATGAGACACGGTTTGTCGTGCATTTAAACACATTCGGTTATTTTGCTAACGGCACTCTGGATGTTCACCTGGTGTCGCTGCAGCTTCCACAAGAGAAGAGCGACTCCAAATACCCGGTGAGCTGTCTGTCCATTTGTCTGTCTGTTCATTTATTTGTCTGTCCGTTGTTTCTCTAATGTTTTGCTGTGTGTTGCAGGTTGGCTTCAGTCTGGCCAGATCTCGAGTGAATGGAGTTCTGTCGTACACCGTGAGTATCTCTCTCTCTCTATCTCTCTCTATCTGTCAGACGGTACATTCATGTGTGTTTGTGGTTTTGTCAGGCGGAGGAGACCGAGGAGTGCACGCTGACCAAGAGCAAGAGTGAAGAAGAACTTATCCTCTTCATCATCGATACTAATAAACTCAGGTGTGTTCACCCCTGAGAACAAGGCCTGAATGCGGATCTCATTACTTCATGATTGAGCTCCTTTATTTGACATATTTTATTTTTTAGGGTGTTGGATAAAGATTGGGTCATAATATTAAAATGAGTGTGTGTTTAGTGTGCTTGTGAAGGGTTTCGGTGATTCTGACAGTGTTCTGGAGGCTGAAACAAAGCCAGAGAAGACGACCGATGGAGATAAAGGTGAAACGCACGCCTGTCGCTATTTATTCAAGTTTAGAGTTTAATTTAGTATTTATTTAAAAAAAAAAAATTACTTGAGTTTTAGTTTTTACTGTATGACTGTTTTAATTCATCAGTGTTTTGTAGTTTCTATATATTTATTTATTTTAGTATTTTAAGCATGCCAAAGTTAATGCGTTAACTTATATTATTGAAATATGTTGATAGTGTTACAATTCTCATGGACGTCTAGCATTATTGCAAACTGTCGCATTTTACATGTTTAAACATTTTTAAAAGTTTCAAATATCATACTGTGTATCGAAACACCATCATGGAAATGCTTTTTTTAGTTCAGTTTTTTTATATTAGAGATTTCAATGAACTAAAATATTTTCATTAAGTTTATAGTTTATTACAATCACGGCACATCCAAACTATAATGAAGTGTTAATGACATTCACACGTGTGTTTGTTTGAAGAGTGTTGTTGATTCTTATGTTGTTCAGTGAGGAGGAAAAGAGAAGAGAAGGCTGAAAAAGGAGCAGCTGATGACAAAAAGACGGAAAATCCACCAGATCAGAGCAAAACAGACACCAAATTGACGGCGGCTCCCGTCAGCATCCATGTTAAACAGCAGGTGAATGTGTGTTTGTGTGCTGTCCTTTAAAGATGCGTTTCTTTGTAACTGGCAATTGAACTGAGTTGTGTGACACTCATCAGGTGGCGAGTGTGAACGGGAAGACACTGAACCTACAGAAACACGGAGAATCCTACAACTTCAGCGTGAGAATCATGAAACACACAGTCACACAACAGCCCTTCTCAAAACCACAACAGTTTCTCAAAATACCAACGACAGAATTCTAATCCCTATTGTACATTATAAACACACACACTACCTACTGAATTCATTAATATGTACAGTGCTTAATTTATTTAAACGCACAGTACTGGATCTGTTAAAATTATCTGTGCTGAATTTATTTAAACGCACAGTACTGAATCTGTTAAAATTATCTGTGCTGAATTTATTTAAACACACAGTACTGAATCTGTTAAAATTATCTGTGCTGAATTTATTTAAACGCACAGTACTGAATCTGTTAAAATTATCTGTGCTGAATTAATTTAAACGCACAGTACTGAATCTGTTAAAATTAGCTGTGCTGAATTTATTTAAACGCACAGTACTGAATCTGTTAAAATTAGCTGTGCTGAATTTATTTAAACACACAGTACTGAATCTGTTAAAATTATCTGTGCTGAATTTATTTAAACACACAGTACTGAATCTGTTGAAATTATCTGTGCTGAATTTATTTAAACACACAGTACTGAATCTGTTGAAATTATCTGTGCTGAATTTATTTAAACACACAGTACTGAATCTGTTGAAATTATCTGTGCTGAATTTATTTAAATGCACAGTACTGAATCTGTTAAAATTATCTGTGCTGAATTAATTTAAACGCACAGTACTGAATCTGTTAAAATTAGCTGTGCTGAATTTATTTAAACGCACAGTACTGAATCTGTTAAAATTAGCTGTGCTGAATTTATTTAAACGCACAGTACTGAATCTGTTAAAATTAGCTGTGCTGAATTTATTTAAGCACCGTGCTGAATTTATTTAAGCACAGTACTGAATCTGTTAAAATTAGCTGTGCTGAATTTATTTAAACGCACAGTACTGAATCTGTTAAAATTAGCTGTGCTGAATTTATTTAAACGCACAGTACTGAATCTGTTAAAATTAGCTGTGCTGAATTTATTTAAACGCACAGTACTGAATCTGTTAAAATTAGCGGTACTGAATTTATTTAAACGCACAGTACTGAATCTGTTAAAATTAGCTGTGTTGAATTTAGTTAAACGCACAGTACTGAATCTGTTAAAAGTAGCTGTGCTGAATTTATTTAAACACAGTACTGAATCTGTTAAAATTATCTGTGCTGAATTTATTTAAACGCACAGTACTGAATCTGTTAAAATTAGCTGTGCTGAATTTATTTAAACGCACAGTACTGAATCTGTTAAAATTAGCTGTGCTGAATTTATTTAAACGCACAGTACTGAATCTGTTAAAATTAGCTGTGCTGAATTTATTTAAACGCACAGTACTGAATCTGTTAAAATTAGCTGTGCTGAATTTATTTAAACGCACAGTACTGAATCTGTTAAAATTAGCTGTGCTGAATTTATTTAAACGCACAGTACTGAATCTGTTAAAATTAGCTGTGCTGAATTTATTTAAACGCACCGTGCTGAATTTATTTAAACGCACAGTACTGAATCTGTTAAAATTAGCTGTACTGAATTTATTTAAATGCACAGTACTGAATCTGTTAAAATTAGCTGTACTGAATTTATTTAAACGCACAGTACTGATTCTGTTAAAATTAGCTGTGCTGAATTTATTTAAACGCACAGTACTGAATCTGTTAAAATTAGCTGTGCTGAATTTATTTAAACGCACAGTACTGAATCTGTTAAAATTAGCTGTGCTGAATTTATTTAAACGCACAGTACTGAATCTGTTAAAATTAGCTGTACTGAATTTATTTAAACGCACAGTACTGAATCTGTTAAAATTAGCTGTGCTGAATTTATTTAAACGCACAGTACTGAATCTGTTAAAATTAGCTGTGCTGAATTTATTTAAATGCACAGAACTGAATCTGTTAAAATTATCTGAAGATAATGCACAGTACTGAATCTGTTAAAATTAGCTGTGCTGAATTTATTTAAACGCACAGTACTGAATCTGTTAAAATTAGCTGTACTGAATTTATTTAAACGCACAGTACTGAATCTGTTAAAATTAGCTGTGCTGAATTTATTTAAACGCACAGTACTGAATCTGTTAAAATTAGCTGTGCTGAATTTATTTAAACGCACAGTACTGAATCTGTTAAAATTAGCTGTGCTGAATTTAGTTAAACGCACAGTACTGAATCTGTTAAAATTAGCTGTGCTGAATTTATTTAAACGCACAGTACTGAATCTGTTAAAATTAGCTGTGCTGAATTTATTTAAACGCACAGTACTGAATCTGTTAAAATTAGCTGTGCTGAATTTAGTTAAACGCACAGTACTGAATCTGTTAAAATTAGCTGTGCTGAATTTAGTTAAACGCACAGTACTGAATCTGTTAAAATTAGCTGTGCTGAATTTAGTTAAACGCACAGTACTGAATCTGTTAAAATTAGCTGTGCTGAATTTATTTAAACGCACAGTACTGAATCTGTTAAAATTAGCTGTGCTGAATTTATTTAAATGCACAGTACTGAATCTGTTAAAATTAGCTGTGCTGAATTTATTTAAACGCACAGTACTGAATCTGTTAAAATTAGCGGTGCTGAATTTATTTAAACGCACAGTACTGAATCTGTTAAAATTAGCTGTGCTGAATTTATTTAAACGCACAGTACTGAATCTGTTAAAATTAGCTGTGCTGAATTTAGTTAAACGCACAGTACTGAATCTGTTAAAATTAGCTGTGCTGAATTTATTTAAACGCACAGTACTGAATCTGTTAAAATTAGCTGTGCTGAATTTATTTAAATGCACAGAACTGAATCTGTTAAAATTATCTGAAGATAATGCACAGTACTGAATCTGTTAAAATTAGCTGTGCTGAATTTATTTAAATGCACAGTACTGAATCTGTTAAAATTATCTGTACTGAATTTATTTAAATGCACAGTACTGAATCTGTTAAAATTATCTGTACTGAATTTATTCAAACACACAGTACTGAATCTGTTAAAATTATCTGTACTGAATTTATTCAAACACACAGTACTGAATCTGTTAAAATTAGCTGTACTGAATTTATTTAAATGCACAGTACTGAATCTGTTAAAATGAGCTGTACTGAATTTATTTAAACGCACAGTACTGAATCTGTTAAAATTAGCTGTACTGAATTTATTTAAACGCACAGTACTGAATCTGTTAAAATTATCTGTGCTGAATTTATTCAAACGCACAGTACTGAATCTGTTAAAATTAGCTGTGCTGAATTTAGTTAAACGCACAGTACTGAATCTGTTAAAATTAGCTGTGCTGAATTTAGTTAAACGCACAGTACTGAATCTGTTAAAATTAGCTGTGCTGAATTTAGTTAAACGCACAGTACTGAATCTGTTAAAATTAGCTGTGCTGAATTTATTTAAACGCACAGTACTGAATCTGTTAAAATTAGCTGTGCTGAATTTATTTAAATGCACAGAACTGAATCTGTTAAAATTATCTGAAGATAATGCACAGTACTGAATCTGTTAAAATTAGCTGTGCTGAATTTATTTAAATGCACAGTACTGAATCTGTTAAAATTATCTGTACTGAATTTATTTAAATGCACAGTACTGAATCTGTTAAAATTATCTGTACTGAATTTATTCAAACACACAGTACTGAATCTGTTAAAATTATCTGTACTGAATTTATTCAAACACACAGTACTGAATCTGTTAAAATTATCTGTACTGAATTTATTCAAACACACAGTACTGAATCTGTTAAAATTATCTGTACTGAATTTATTTAAATGCACAGTACTGAATCTGTTAAAATTATCTGTACTGAATTTATTTAAATGCACAGTACTGAATCTGTTAAAATTATCTGTACTGAATTTATTCAAACACACAGTACTGAATCTGTTAAAATTATCTGTACTGAATTTATTTAAACGCACAGTACTGAATCTGTTAAAATTAGCTGTGCTGAATTTATTTAAATGCACAGTACTGAATCTGTTAAAATTAGCTGTGCTGAATTTATTTAAATGCACAGAACTGAATCTGTTAAAATTATCTGAAGATAATGCACAGTACTGAATCTGTTAAAATTAGCTGTGCTGAATTTAAACGCACAGTACTGAATCTGTTAAAATTATCTGTACTGAATTTATTCAAACACAGTACTGAATCTGTTAAAATTATCTGTACTGAATTTATTCAAACACACAGTACTGAATCTGTTAAAATTAGCTGTGCTGAATTTAGTTAAACGCACAGTACTGAATCTGTTAAAATTAGCTGTGCTGAATTTAGTTAAACGCACAGTACTGAATCTGTTAAAATTAGCTGTGCTGAATTTATTTAAACGCACAGTACTGAATCTGTTAAAATTAGCTGTGCTGAATTTATTTAAATGCACAGAACTGAATCTGTTAAAATTATCTGAAGATAATGCACAGTACTGAATCTGTTAAAATTAGCTGTGCTGAATTTATTTAAATGCACAGTACTGAATCTGTTAAAATTATCTGTACTGAATTTATTTAAATGCACAGTACTGAATCTGTTAAAATTATCTGTACTGAATTTATTCAAACACACAGTACTGAATCTGTTAAAATTATCTGTACTGAATTTATTCAAACACACAGTACTGAATCTGTTAAAATTAGCTGTACTGAATTTATTTAAATGCACAGTACTGAATCTGTTAAAATTAGCTGTACTGAATTTATTTAAATGCACAGTACTGAATCTGTTAAAATGAGCTGTACTGAATTTATTTAAACGCACAGTACTGAATCTGTTAAAATTAGCTGTACTGAATTTATTTAAACGCACAGTACTGAATCTGTTAAAATTATCTGTACTGAATTTATTCAAACACACAGTACTGAATCTGTTAAAATTATCTGTACTGAATTTATTCAAACACACAGTACTGAATCTGTTAAAATTATCTGTACTGAATTTATTCAAACACACAGTACTGAATCTGTTAAAATTATCTGTACTGAATTTATTTAAATGCACAGTACTGAATCTGTTAAAATTATCTGTACTGAATTTATTTAAATGCACAGTACTGAATCTGTTAAAATTATCTGTACTGAATTTATTCAAACACACAGTACTGAATCTGTTAAAATTATCTGTACTGAATTTATTTAAACGCACAGTACTGAATCTGTTAAAATTAGCTGTGCTGAATTTATTTAAATGCACAGTACTGAATCTGTTAAAATTATCTGTACTGAATTTATTTAAACGCACAGTACTGAATCTGTTAAAATTATCTGTACTGAATTTATTCAAACACACAGTACTGAATCTGTTAAAATTAGCTGTACTGAATTTATTTAAACGCACAGTACTGAATCTGTTAAAATTAGCTGTACTGAATTTATTCAAACACACAGTACTGAATCTGTTAAAATTAGCTGTGCTGAATTTATTTAAATGCACAGTACTGAATCTGTTGAAATTAGCTGTACTGAATTTATTTAAATGCACAGTACTGAATCTGTTAAAATTAGCTGTACTGAATTTATTTTAACGCACAGTACTGAATCTTAAAATTAGCGGTGCTGAATTTATTTAAATGCGGTACTGAATCCATTAAAATGTGCTTTACTTAATTAAAATGCACTGTACTGAATTCATTAGAATGCATGGTACTGAATTCATAAAAACGTGCGGTACCTAATTGGTATGAAACTGCTGTCACAGCACTGAATAGAGTTTGTTGACGTGTGAATATAAAGCAATAAAAGCATGTGTTTTCTCACTCTGTCTCAGTTTCGTCTCACTATGGGCTCACGGTCTCAGGGGCTTTACAATCTGAACTTCCACAACTGCCATAACATGAGAGCAGGAATGCTGAGTCCGTATTCTCTCCATGTAAGTGTTCCTGTAGCTCCAACAGCACCGCTGATGTCATGGGTTCGATTCCCAGGGAATGCATGAACTGATCAAATGTGTAGCTTGAATTAAATATTGTTAATTTTGGATAAAAATGCATAATGTAAATGGAAGCACAGCAGCCTGTGTCAGATGATGAGTATATAACTGTGTGTGTGTGTGTGTTAGGTGGAGATCACGGAAAAGAATCCTAGCGGTTATCTCTCAGCGGCTGAGATTCCTCTGCCACGCCTCTACATCTCCATGGCAGCCATCTTTTTTACCGCCGCTATTGTCTGGACATACACACTGCTCAAGTACAGGTACACACACACCTTTAGCTGTTCTTATGAGATCTGAACTAGAGGAAAATCTGTCATTGCTAAACCTGCATGTGTGCAAAACTCATTTTCATCATTCTGACAGTTTGAGCACAGTAAGAGAAAGAGGTGATGTGTGTTTTACAGGTACAGTGTGTTTAAGATCCACTGGCTGATGGCAGCGCTGGTGTATACTAAAGCTGTTTCACTTCTCTTTCACAGTGTGAGTACAAACACTCTTTCGGTCAAAGTCATTTCAGCCATACTATTGCTATATTAGCCAAGTAGACTCAAAACGCAAGAACTGAAACACAGTGAAATATAACAATACATGGTAATAAACTGCAATATTGACATGCATATATTCTTACTAAAGCATGTCCCGGGTATGGCTCGGGACCCATCTTTATGACGGTAGCCCGTGAAAGGAACAGTGGCTCGCTCCTTCCCTCCATAGTGCTACGGTCGTCCTCTTGGGCAAGAGAGAATGACCCTCATGCCCCCCCTGCTAGGGTTACAACAAAACGTGTTTTCCATCACCTTGTAAAGACCTGGAGTATCCATATGATCCCATTTCTGTTATAAGAAATAAGGAAAAGGAGGACCTGTTTGCTGTGAGTTATGACCCGTGTCGGTGGAGGAGCAGATCCTGGTCCCTGAGAAATGTGCTTTGCTGCGGTTTCCACTGTTTCAACATGGTACTTTGGCTCCTACATAGGCGGGAGGTTGGAATGGCTCGATCCAATCAATTGGCTGGTCAAGACATGCCCTGGGAATACTCTGTGACCGCTGAACGAAACCAAAAACCCAAAACATGGCTACTAAACACAACTGTACCAAAAGGTGTTGCAGGAATAGCGGGAACATTTAAGGAAGTGAGAAAACTACGATCTGGACTGATTCTTTGGAATGCAGTAAAAAGGCCAATGCTGAACATCTACTACATGCAGCACGTTAGCTGGAGTGACATTCCAATGCCAGGAAAAGACCATAACGACCCCATAAACCTAAAGTTAAAATAAAACCTTGTCTAACCCACATAAACGAGGACTTTGAGAGTACCTCAAGGAAGTATCCTATCAGTAAATGTTTCAGTATTTAAATAAATAGCATTGCAGTAGTCATTGCCTCTGATGTCCTCTGTAGGTTACATGTAGATGATATCTGCTACAAGAGCAACTACATGACTTCTATCGAGCGACAAATCCCATTGAGATTAACAAGATGCACTCCTGGTCAAAGTCCTCACAAAAACCATCTGTTTGCATTTCTGTGGGCTTCGTTCACTACATAATGAGCTGTTTATGAGTCCCCATTAAAGTTATCACTGGTGACAACAAACTGTCTTCTATTCCTCACATTCAATCACTAAACAGGAATGTTTTAAAGGTTTTATCCCAAACCAAATGTGGATCAGACAGCTGCAGTCCCATGCACTTCCCACTGCTCAAAGCCGGACTATGCAAGTATCATTTATGGATCAGCTCAGAAGTCAAACATACGACTTTTGGACACTGTACACCACCGATACGACTGGATTGGTGATGTTCTGTAGGCTCCCAAAGCTAAAGTCTCTGTGCGGAAGCCAACGAACCGTCCTTGGAAATCAGACGCCTAAAGTCGGCCTTGCAATATGCAACCAAACTTAAAACAAATAAAGAAAACCCATCCTATCCAGCAGCTTTCCCACTTCAGCATTCAACAATATATGAAAAAAGGTTCATTCGTCCATTTGGCCTACATATAAAAACCTGGAGAATCTGAAAGTGGATCTAGACCATTTGGAACAGACACATTTCTGCATAATTCCTCCATGGGATCTCAAAAAGCCCCAAATCCATCTGGATTATCAAGGAACCAAAGAATGATTCAGAATCATGTTTTGAAGCTGCTAAAACGGATCACCCAACAATCGTGAAGATTTGAATCATGTCATCTCTTGAAGCAAAGAGATTGAATATTATTTTCTGCTGGTATCTGGACACTCTGAATCTCCCATAATGAAGAAGCTGCCAGAGGAGCACCGTCTACTGAACAAATTAAACACCGATCAAATTAATCTTATTTAACTCTTATTTAAACCTGGCCCCCGCCATGAATATAGCCATAGAAGCTGGCATGGTGCAAAACAAACTAAAGCATTTCGATGTAAAACACCACACAGTACTTTGAGCGAGCGTGTTTGCGCGATTCACAGAAATGAATCATGCCTTTGTACTGAAGTATTTGCTAGTTGCGAGACATGGAAGTGTAATACAGTGAGTCTGTAAACATGAAGAGTGTTTCGAAGCGTCTTGATTCTTCATATTCATGTGCTGTTGTGTTTGTGTTTCTCTCAGATTAACTATCACTTCATCAACTCTGAGGGTCACCCAATTGAAGGCTGGGCCGTCATGTACTACATCACCCACCTGTGCGTATCACAAGACTAGTTTGTTTTTATGAATGCATATTAATATTAACTAGGGGCTCTGTGTATCTCAGTGAGTATTGACGCTGACTATCACACCTGGAGTCGCGAGTTTGAATACAGGGCGTGCTGAGTGACTCCAGCCAGGTCTCCTTAGCAACCAAATTGGCCCGGTTGCTAGGGAGGGTAGAGTCACATGGGGTAACCTCCTCGTGGTCACTATAATGTGGTTCTCGCTCTCGGTGGGGCGTGTGGTGAGTTGTGCGTGGATGCCGCGGAGAATAGCGTGAAGCCTCTACACGCGCTACATCTCCACGGTAACACGCTCAACAAGTCACGTGATAAGATGCGCGGATTGACGGTCTCAGACGCAACTGAGATTCGTCCTCCACCACCCGGATTGAGGCGAGAAATTGAGAAAAAAAAATATGAATGAAATTAAAAACATTATATTAATATTAAACATGTTAATAAGAAAATGTATTGATAAATGAATAAAAATATATTTTAAATAACATTTGAATTAATAATGATATATTTAATTGTAATGCGTTTTGATTAGTATTATTATTTAATGAGCAAATCTTGTATTGATATCTCAGGTTGAAGGGCGCTCTTCTGTTCATCACTCTGGCTCTCATCGGAACGGGTTTCGCCTTCGTTAAATACATCCTGTCAGATAAAGAGAAGAAGATCTTCATGATTGTCATTCCTCTGCAGGTGTGTGTGTGTGTGTCATTCCTCTGCAGGTGTGTGTGTGTGTGTGTGTGTGTGTGTGTGTGTGTGTCATTCCTCTGCAGGTGTGTGTGTGTGTGTGTCATTGCTCTGCAGGTGTGTGTGTGTGTGTGTCATTCCTCTGCAGGTGTGTGTGTGTGTGTCATTCCTCTGCAGGTGTGTGTGTGTGTGTGTGTGTGTGTCATTCCTCTGCAGGTGTGTGTGTGTGTGTGTGTGTCATTCCTCTGCAGGTGTGTGTGTGTGTGTGTGTCATTGCTCTGCAGGTGTGTGTGTGTGTGTCATTCCTCTGCAGGGGTGTGTGTGTGTGTGTGTCATTGCTCTGCAGGTGTGTGTGTGTGTGTCATTCCTCTGCAGGTGTGTGTGTGTGTGTGTGTGTGTGTCATTCCTCTGCAGGTGTGTGTGTGTGTGTGTGTGTCATTGCTCTGCAGGTGTGTGTGTGTGTGTGTGTGTGTCATTCCTCTGCAGGGTGTGTGTGTGTGTGTGTGTGTCATTCCTCTGCAGGTGTGTGTGTGTGTGTGTGTGTGTGTCATTCCTCTGCAGGTGTGTGTGTGTGTGTGTGTGTGTCATTCCTCTGCAGGGTGTGTGTGTGTGTGTGTGTGTGTGTGTGTCATTGCTCTGCAGGGTGTGTGTGTGTGTGTATCATTCCTCTGCAGGGGTGTGTGTGTGTGTGTGTGTGTGTCATTGCTCTGCAGGGTGTGTGTGTGTGTGTGTGTGTGTGTGTCATTCCTCTGCAGGTGTGTGTGTGTGTGTGTGTGTGTGTGTGTGTGTGTGTGTGTGTGTGTGTGTGTGTGTGTGTCATTCCTCTGCAGGTGTGTGTGTGTGTGTCATTCCTCTGCAGGTGTGTGTGTGTGTGTCATTCCTCTGCAGGTGTGTGTGTGTGTGTGTGTGTGTGTGTGTCATTCCTCTGCAGGGTGTGTGTGTGTGTGTGTCATTCCTCTGCAGGTGTGTGTGTGTGTCATTCCTCTGCAGGTGTGTGTGTGTGTGTGTGTCATTCCTCTGCAGGGGTGTGTGTGTGTGTGTGTGTGTGTGTCATTCCTCTGCAGGGGTGTGTGTGTGTGTGTGTCATTCCTCTGCAGGGGTGTGTGTGTGTGTGTGTGTCATTCCTCTGCAGGTGTGTGTGTGTGTGTGTGTGTGTGTGTGTGTGTCATTCCTCTGCAGGTGTGTGTGTGTGTGTGTGTGTGTGTGTGTGTGTGTGTGTGTGTGTGTCATTCCTCTGCAGGTGTGTGTGTGTGTGTGTGTGTCATTCCTCTGCAGGTGTGTGTGTGTGTGTGTGTGTGTCATTCCTCTGCAGGGGTGTGTGTGTGTGTGTGGGTGTGTGTCATTCCTCTGCAGGGGTGTGTGTGTGTGTGTGT
>NC_068286.1:670984-675984 GCF_025860055.1 Xyrauchen texanus | reverse complement strand
CGTTCAACTTTATTCATTGAGGATCCAACTTCAGCAAAGTACACTAATCATCCTAATGATGACTTTACTCAAAATAACTCATTACAGGAAAACCGCATCAGTAATACAAAACAATAACTAATACCCCAATTAGTTGCTTATAACCAAACAAACATGCTTAAATGATTCAAGCACAAGGGATTATGGGTATTCCCCAAAACCTCAGTTCTGTACTTGATTGTTTGAGTTAGTATCACTTCAAATCTTGATTTTATGGATTATAAGCCAAAATTCAAGTTCACCTTATAAATTATATGTTGTGTTGTCAGTAAAATTTCGGAGTAGAAGCTATTTATTTTCACCCCTTACAAGTTTTTTTTTTTTATTATTATTATTTTTTCACCCAATTTGTAACGCCCAATTCCCAATGCGCTCCAAGCCCTCGTGGTGGTGTAGTGACTCAATCCGGGTGGCAGAGGACGAATCTCAGTTGCCTTCGCGTCTGAGACCGTCAATCCGCGCATCTTATCACGTGACTCGTCGAGCAAGTTACCGTGGAGACGTAGCGCGTGTGGAGGCTTCACGCTATTCTCCGCGGCATCCACACACAACTCACCACACGCCCCACCGAGAGCGAGAACCACATTATAGTGACCACGAGAAGTTACCCCATGTGACTCTACCCTCCCTAGCAACCGGGCCAATTTGATTACCCCATGTGACTCTACCCTCCCTAGCAACCGGGCCAATTTGGTTACCCCATGTGACTCTACCCTCCCTAGCAACCGGGCCAATTTGGTTACCCCATGTGACTCTACCCTCCCTAGCAACCGGGCCAATTTGGTTACCCCATGTGACTCTACCCTCCCTAGCAACCGGGACAATTTGGTTGCTAAGGAGACCTGGCTGGAGTCACTCAGCACGCCCTGGATTCAAACTCACGACTCCAGGTGTGATAGTCAGCGTCAATACTCGCTTTTGTGCGTTGTTGCATTCTGAAATGTGTCCGTGCGCTATTTATAACACAACGCAAGGGCGCGTGCATTCTCAACGTTGCCATGAGGGGCGCTGTAGCGAGATTAGTCTGAACTCTCTTCTTCTGTGAGTTTTCTCTTTCAAGTCAAATACTGCCATGACAGAGCAACAGTTTGAAAATAATTCGCCTTTGGTTCCTTCTGGGTTTTATAATGGGAGTTTTGGAGTAAAATTCACATTTGAGATATATATATATAAATAATAACACGTCACAGTCATTTGAAGGAAACACTATCGCCCCCTTGAGTTCTGACCGGGCATTTGCGTCGTGTTGGTCAAGCGCTCGCATCTGCGCTCTAGTGGTTGCATAGAGTATGTTTCGGCCTCATGATAAATGAATATATTACTCTAGCAAACTGAACTTTCTCTCTGTTGTCAGATCGTGTGTTATATCTACTTCACACGGATCATTGCGATCCTGCTGAGGGTCACCGTGCCGTTCCAGTGGCAGTGGTGTCAAGAGGTCTGCACAACGTTTTTAACCCTCCGAGTGCATGGCACTGTGTGCTTGCATTGCAAGTGTGTTCATGTCTTACACGTGCTTTAGAAACCATTTTTATATATCATATTTGTGTGTTTGCAGTTTTTAGTGGAGGTTTCCACTTTGATCTTCTTCGTCTTGACGGGATTTAAGTTTCGTCCCGCATCAAATAACCCGTATCTCCAGCTGCCTCAGGACGAGGAGGACCTAGAGATGGATGAAGTGTAAGTGTGTCTCGCTTTCTGTCTCACTTTCTGTCTCGGGGATGTTGGTGTGTCATATTCAGTCTCTCTGTACACAGAATAACAGAGTCGGGAGCGCTGGAGGGAATCCAGAAGGTGAAGAAAACGTCTAACGGCCGAGAGCGACAGAGAGAGTTGTGAGCATGACATCGAAAAGGGAGGAGCCTGGACTCTTAAGCTCCTCCCCTTCCCTGAGGCTGTTACCTTGGAAACCGCAGCCTCACGTGCAAGTGAATAAGAGGGAATGGAAAATAAAGCACATCAGACATGATTTCTCCTCATGAGGACGTGTGGAAAGTGGTGCCACAGATTGAATCTCTTCGCTTTGGTTTACAGTGATGATATAGTCATTCATTTGTTTGTGCACTCATTTATTCTTTCATTCCAAAGATTTACAATCATTTTACTGAATGTGCCCGGAGCTTTTGATTTGTGTGATTTTATTCTTCTTTTAATTCCTTCTTTATTATTTAACCGCAGCAGCTGCGACTGACGCTGAGATTTCTGACTTGATGCATTTGTTTGTAATTAATGTTGATTTTTTGCTGTATTCTTGACATTGGATGCCGAAGACGACGAGTTCGTAATGTAATTCGCACAGGAACAGAATAAGCTGTAAAACATTGTGGTGGCCGAGACGTGGATATTAATTACAAAAGTACGAAACCTGAGAAGCAAACACGAAACGTGTTCTTCTGCCTGAGACGAATGGGATGTTTAAAGTTGTTTTGCTGTACAATATCATTCTTTAATCCGTGTTTTAAGCTGATCCGTGTATGTTAACGTCCCGCAAGCTATCACCGTAGTTAAGCGCAGTTTCCGCTCACGTTACCATAGATACTTCAGTTATTGTGACTATTGTGATGTAACATGTAATCCTCTTTTCAGAATGTTTCAGCATCTTTTGTTATTTAGTTTTGATGACGGTGGTATTTTTCTAAGATTATTTTGTGTCCTCTTGAAAGCTTTATTTGGTAAGGTTACTCCGAGGACTCATCTGCTCTTTTTTTTTGGTTGTTTGTTTAAACTAAAAGCTCAATATTCATTAAAATAATATCATAAATGAAGGACAAACCACTGTTAAACCGTGTCTCTGTGGCGAACTAACGATTACATCGCGGAAATGGATTTAACGACAGCTTTGCATTTTGTGGCTTGTCGTCGCTCATAGTTTAAACACGATGTTTGGACCTGAATAATGTGTAAAACTACACTCTAGATTAAATCAGATAATACCTACAAACAAACTATCAGAGAAATAAACTTTCCCTTCATTTCCTTTGCTGGTTTACCCTGTTAATTGTGTTCAGGTTTGAAATAAATAAAATAATATCAAACTAAGTCGTTTCTTTGAGTTATTCTGTGAGGAAACTCCATTTTTACCTCATCGCAGCCGATGCGCGCTCCCGTCTCCCCGTGAACGCAGTGGCTCACACGGGCTCGCGCGGGGACTCGTGAGCGCGCTGCGGTGCTGATGACAGACCCGCCCGTATCATCTCCATCTCTTACAGCCCAGATGTAAGTACAAACACCAGTTTCCTTATTATTATTTAACAGCTGGACATTACAATAGACGGTTTTGTACAATCACAAAGTTTTAGTGATTTCTTTGCCCGTGATGGGGAGGGGCTTAAAATGAATGTATTTAAAGCGATTATTTATGAGTCTGTGAAAGTGCGAGTGCGTTTAGAAATATGTCATGATGAATGGAGGATGTTTCGGGTGAAGTTTCTCCGCAGTGCGGCACAGAAGAAACTTTCGTGTGAGTGCGTGTGCATGAGTGAGTTTTGTGTGTGTGTGTGACTTTACTAAAGGACACTGCATTTCAATGTCATAGTGTTTTATTGACATGCTTATTTAAGGGCAGATGATTAAATATATATTGAATTAATAAGCAACAGACATGACAAAGTGTGAGTATAAACAAGCCGATGCTCACACGTGTGTGTGTCTGTCTGTATATAATGTGCACGTGTGTGTGTGTGTCTGTCTGTATATAATGTGCACGTGTTGTGTGTGTCTCTGTGTGTGTGTGTGTGTGTGTGTGCAGGACTCTGCTGTTCAGTTTAATGTTGCTGGTGATGGTGTGTGTGGCATTCACCAGCACTGTTGGGTGAGATTCTGTATTCACACCAGTAATATATTGGTCTTCCATCCTATTCTTATTCTACAGTTTAGGGATTTTAATATATATAAACTGAGTGTGTTCTGGGAAATGTTTCTCATACAGATCCTGTAACTCCAGCAGCTTCACTGACTCGACAGTAGATCTGCAGTATGAGCTGCTCTGCAGGACTGAAGACTATGAAGTCAGGCACTCTTTCTACTCTAGTACTGAATATATTCCTTGTGTTGATCCAGAGCACTGGTGTACACATGTGAGGGGAGACATGCTCATCCCTGATGCTTGAATCTGTGTTTGTAGGTTCGTCGGTACTCGAGCACACGGTGGATCTCTACCGACGCTGAGGCGTATTTTCTCGGTGTGGGAGCGGCGATGGCTTTCAGACGACTTTACCATTATATATCAGGAGACAATAAAGAGGGTGTGTGACCGTATCCGATCTACGAACGAAAACGAGTCGTCTTGCAGCGAATAACTCGTGTGTGTGTGTGTGTGTGTGTGTGTGTGTAGGTGTAAAGTTTGAGCTGACGGCTCCTGTACTTGTTGAAGTTCCTGAGGAAAGGAAGATGTGGGAACCGGCGATTTACACGCTCAGCTTCCTGCTTCCGTCAGCCTATCAGGAGAGACCGCCCACACCCACCAATGACAAGGTCCGTGACGCACAGACGCACGCGCAGCTTTCTGCAGTGACGTGTCTAACGGAAGTGCGTGTTCAGTTGCGTGATAGTCACTCAGAGTAAATTTTATTTTTTTATTGAAGTTTAACAAAACATAGTAAGAACATACAAAAACGTCATTAATACAGAATACAGCATATTAAACAAACAAAGAGCCAGGGGGAGAATCAAATAAATACATTAAAACTTTTACAGTAACGTTATTTGTTCCGTATCGTGACGGGTCGCTGTTTCTCATTGCGTTAAATGTGTAATATAACATGAAATAATGTACCAATATCAAGCTGATATTAATATAAAAAATACATAAAATAATATACGTGAATACTTTAATATTATTACTTTATTATTCAATTATAACTATATGAGTATAAAATATTTATTTATAAAGAAATATTATATATGCTATTTATTTCAAATAAAAACTAAAACAGTATATGTTTGGTTAAATGTTGCTGTTC
>NC_068286.1:643484-660984 GCF_025860055.1 Xyrauchen texanus | reverse complement strand
GAGAAAGATTCAACTTTTATAAACTGGCCTTTATTTACATTAATGCAAATTAGATTTCAAAATTTAATTTCAGTACGAGTGAAATTGCTCCATCAGCACTGGCCATTCAAATGTAACATGTATACTTCGGTTGTGCACGTTGCTGATCTCACAGTATGCATGATGCTAATTTCATCATCAGTCGGATATTTTCTCGACACATGGACAGTCCTCGTCTGTGCGCCTGCCGTTAACTATTAAGAGCTTCACAAAACAGTTGTCATGCGTATGCGTCAAACACGTTTGAATTCGCTCACGATCAAAAAGCATACTTTTTTGGGGGTTTGGGGGGCGGATTTCCCCAGGTTTTCGTTGTGCCTCCCCCAGTCGGATGGCGAAAGACCGAGGGAGTCCCCAACAGTCAGATGAAGAGAGAACCTATTGCCCACCCTCACCCCTGAGCTAGATCTTCACCCACTTGGCTGGTTCTGCTGGGCTTGATGGAGAGATCACAGCTCCTTAAACTCTGGGTGGAGCTCATTGAGAAGCTACTGGATGAAGAGGACTTCTCTCCATTATCCCGACCGCTGAGATCACTTCCACAGCTGCTGCCGAAATCTCGCTCCTGATGGAACCGCCAGATTACACTACAGAACTTAACGAGATGGCGACATCACTTAAACCACTGGAAGACATGTTCATGTTTACTGAACTCGTGCCCATTGGCATCATATCTTCAGTTGAGCACATCAACATCGTCACACTTTTGATACAGTTCTGGTCCCGTTCTGGCCACACTGTGCAAGCAGTGCATGCACACTTTTCAGCTGTCATGGTTACAGAAGTATTTTCCCTTAATTGTTTCGATAGACTTTTCATAAAATCCTTCATTTAAAAGTTGTAAGCAATGAACCAATCCAACATTACAAACTTTCATTGTCCCATGTTGAGTGATCCAAACATCATCTGCAGCCTGAAACTGAACTTTTGATCAGATTTTAGGAGTGAACACACTTAACTGCATAGAGAGCTATAGGATGCTCCCTTGCTCCCTATTTAGTGCATGACTTAACCTCCAGTGTGCTGTCTGTCTGCACTGGTCTCAGAACAGTTATAGGAGAGCTATAGAATGCTCCCTTGCTCCCTATTTAGTGCATGACTTAACCTCCAGTGTGCTGTCTGTCTGCACTGGTCTCAGAACAGTTATAGGAGAGCTATAGGATGCTCCCTTGCTCCCTATTTAGTGCATGACTTAACCTCCAGTGTGCTGTTTGTCTGCACTGGTCTCAGAACAGTTATAGGAGAGCTATAGGATGCTCCCTTGCTCCCTATTTAGTGCATGACTTAACCTCCAGTGTGCTGTTTGTCTGCACTGGTCTCAGAACAGTTTGAAATGCATCTTATTTTCATCATAACTCCATATAAAGCCTCTGGAAGACACATTTATCAGCTGTTGGGAGGCGCTCAGTGATTCTCAATAATGCACAGTGAATGTAGGATTTTTATGGAAATGTATTTCATTAGGTTGAGTTCAGACTGAGGGACAAACATTTATAGCCATAAAATCATAATGTTTTTGGAAAAATATCTTTCTCTGCAAAGGAACACAAATAAATAAACAATGCTTTCAAAACATGCCCCCGTCTGCATTGGTCTCACAAAGACACAGTCCCACCCCCAGCTTGCGCCATTGGTTGAGTAACAATGTTGGGGCAGGCCTAAACGGGTCGCTCAAAATAGATGCTTATTTTTATAGTGCCACAGAGACACAGTGTTTACAGTTTGAGAAAATTAACCTACGAATGGCGTAGTTACAGTTGTCTATGCATTAAGCTGGGATAGAAGTATTTTAACAGAAAAAGATACTTCAGCTTTAAACAGACACCTCAGAGATGTATGTGTGCTGGAAAGTTGTCTCACCTTCTGGTGTATGTCTCTTATGGTGGAGTGCTCTTCACCGAGGGTCTGAACGTCCTGCAGTAAACCTCCAACCATCCTCAAGCTAACCAAGAGAGAACCTCCAACCATCCTCAAGCTAACCGAGAGAGAACCTCCAACCATCCTCAAGCTAACCAAGAGAGAACCTCCAACCATCCTCAAGCTAACCGAGAGAGAACCTCCAACCATCCTCAAGCTAACCGAGAGAGAACCTCCAACCATCCTCAAGCTAACCGAGAGAGAACCTCCAACCATTCCCAAACCAGCCGAGAGAGAACCTCCAACCGTCCTCAAGCTAACCGAGAGAGAACCTCCAACCATTCCCAAACCAGCCGAGAGCTTCAACCTGCCATCCTCACACTGGCCCCTTCACTAGACCCCAAACCCACTGCTGCATTGCGCACACCCCCCGAAATACACCTGCCTAAACCCCCCTCCAAAACATGTACTGATCCCGCTGGAGCCATCAGGACACTGGGTGTCTGCCATGCTTTAGCTGATGCAACGGAAGGTGTCAATGCGCGTGTCTCACTCCGTCAGTGAACGGCCCCTGACAACAGGGCGGTTTAACTTGCCTAAGGTGAAATAATGGCATGCAAATATTACAAACGTACATTAAGGAACAGGAGAAAATAAAGAAAACTGTTTTTTCATTTTGTAAGAGCTGAACCGAATAATTCATTTATAATCAGTACATGCCCTTTGTAGGGGTGTTCAAAATGATTACGTTCATTCTACTGTTCTCATCCTGCTCTTCAAGTGTGATTTCTTCTCATAATCAAGAACCAATGAACCAAATCAATCATTCGAAAGACCTTTTGTAAGAATTAAACAAAACTATGCAAACAACAACGTGTGAAAGCCATTAATATCAGCGTTCTCGCCACCAGCACTGTATCGCCTTTGGACTTATATAATTCATAATTAACACGTTTCAAACTACATACAATATGAAAAACATTCAAATTAACAAAAAATCAGTAAATATAATTTTAAAAACCCGCAGTGATACTAAATATTACATTTACATGTTTTCACACGCTCCTGTAGGCATCTAGAATCATCTCGGTTGATAAAATCAACATTTGGGAACGTAAAACGGCCTTTGGTTATTTCCCAAGCAAGCAACTTTATTTATATAGCACATTTTTAAACAACAGACGTTGCCCCAAAGTGCTTTACAAAATAATAACATGAAAGTCATACAACAAAAAACAGACATACATTATTCAAAAGCTAAAGAAAATAAATAAGTTTTTAAATAAGACTTAAAAGTTGTAATCGATGGAGCTGATCTCACATGGAATGGGAGATCAGCACGCGCGTCTCCGAGAGGTCTGTTGAACAGTGTTGAAATCATCACATTATTATATCTGCTAAACATCTTTAAAAGATCATATTTACAAACACTATAGATCATAAACATCTGCTGAATGTCTTATTGACATCGGAGAGGAATATCTTATAGTAATGCAGATGAACAAACACATCTTCAGATGAAATAATGGATGTGTTGTCGACAGAAGTGTGAATTAAACTGATCAGATGCGATCAAGCTCTTTGATTTGTGAGTTTCAGATGTGAACATGTGAGATGGAACATTTACATTCTCTTCAGAAACATGTTCAGCACCACTGACTGCCTTCATACATATACAGAAAATATACTAAACATTTCATGCGTAACAGAAGAGATACAGAATTGAAATGCTAGAAATAATTTTATTTACCTACATGTTTATCACCAGACAGTCTCACACAAACACACACACACACACACACACACACACACACAGCGAGCAGGTACACTTGTGGGTAATTATGACGCAAGGAAACAGATGTAACGCAGGTGTCACTGATGACATCATCAGCGCCCTAATCACCTGTATTGACACAAGACTTTAGTGAGGGTTTATATGGACATGGTAATAAAAAGTACAATGCTTTTACAACCGATACTCTGCATCATGATACGCAACAGGATAGTTTGTTTGGGTCACTCATTTCCGTGCACTACTCTGAGCAGCTACTGACCTCACACACTAGCAGAGTAAATACACCACCAACATTTTAATTATTAAGGAGCTTGAATGGCTTTCAATACTGATTCTGGATCAGCTTCTAAAGGCTGCACTGACCCACAGCAGCTGATACACTAATGCACATTCAACACACAGAACTCTGTTCAACACACACACACACACACACACACACACTCACACTCAGTCTCACACACACACACACACACACCCACACACACACTCTCACACACACACACTCACACTCAGTCTCACACACACACACACACACACCCACACACGCTCACTCACACACACTCACACACACACTCGGTCTCTCACACACTCACACACACGCTCACTCACACACACTCACACACACACTCGGTCTCTCACACACTCACACACACGCTCACTCACACACACTCACACACACACTCGGTCTCTCACACACTCACACACACGCTCACTCACACACACACTCACACACACACTCGGTCTTTCACACACTCACACACACACTCACACACACACTCACTCACACACTCACACACACGCTCACTCACACACACACACACACACACACACACACACACACACACAATGTGTGAAAGTCTCTTTAGATCCATAAAACATTTAATCGACACAAGAGAAACAGAAACATGAGGAATGTAAAGGCTGTGTGTAATATAATAGTGTTCAAAGCAGGAAATCTCCCCAATACCTAAAATCATTTAACCAATCAGAGACCAGATAGAGACACCCTCTGACCAATCAGCATTGTCCCGTACTAATCCTACACACTGTTGTTTTCAGTTATCTGAGATTCAGAGTTCAGAAAGAGCTCTATATGAGCACTGTACCAAACGTTCATGCAGAATGGGGGTGTGGTCTTGAAGAGCTCAGGGCGTGTCTGTGGGCGTTATCACTGTTGGGTCAGCCTTCATGCAGTCACAAAATATGAAAAGAAGTCTTTCAGATAAATGCTGTTCATTTCATTACAGATCATGTTGTTTATTAAGTTTATTATTTGGGATTTGTGCTGGTTAAGTGTGTATTTTGAGGAATGGCACTTAGTGGTAATCGTTAATATAAATGTGTTTATTTGGGAAGTATCCTTTTTTATTGTTGGGAGGGGATTATTTGGATGAGCGGTTATTTTGGTCAGATGGGTTTATTTCTGTGGGAGGGATTTATTTAATTGGGGGAGGGATAATATATAGGTAGGAGGAGTTTATTTTGGAGGGCGTGGTTTATCTCAGTAGTTTAGGGTTGTTTTGGTCAGCAGGTTTATTTCTGTGGGTGGGGTTTTAGTCAGGTCAGGGATAATAAAGGTAGGAGGAGTTTATTTTGGTGGGAGTGGTTTATCTCAGTGATAAATCAGGTTGATTTGATCAGATGAGGTTTATTTCTGTGGGAGGGATTTATATTAATTGGGGAGGGATTATATAGGTAGAGAGGAGTTTATTTTGGTGGGAGTGGTTTATTTCTATGGGAGGGGGTTGTTTTGGAGGGTGTGGCTGCTTTTTTGGGCGTGCCATGTTTCTTGCTATGCCACAACTGGGCGGGAATCGTGAAGGCATCAACACTCATGCTCAGGGTTCGAGATGGAAGTGTGTTGAACTGCTTCCTGTCAGAGCTGTATTTATAGATGGCCTCCACGGCCGATGAGGAGATGAAACGTGGGCCAACACCACAGAGCCGCTGCAGCTCCCCTGATTGGCTGTCTAGAGTGTAGACCGCACGGAACTGGCAAGTAGAATCTCGCAGGAGAATCAGGAAGTGACTGGCCGAGCTCTTCTCCATCTCCTGGAATTAGAAGATCTGTGAGGTACAGAAGCATGTGATGTCATACACTAATAGAGCAGCAACTGTAGAGAAAGAGTGGCACACCTCTATAATCTTGTTTTTCTGCGATTCGTTGACTTTGCCCGCAAGACAGCAGCGTGAGAGTGCGTTGTGAATGATGAACTTGTTCGATTTAAAACTGGGTTCTTTAAACAATTTAGGACCTGAAACACAAGATAAAAAGACTTTCAGCTGTGAAAGATCACTGGAGCTACAGAGATGAACACACCAGATCAAATGAGATGCTAACTACACAGCCAGTAGGGGGTGCCGTTTCTTCATCTTGTCATCATCTACAGTGAATCTTAACTGTCCAGTAGTTAAACCACCGGAGTGTGTAATATGACTTCATATGATTACTTTGTTGCCTTGACATATTCTATTATTGTACAATCTTGGGGGAGGGCTTTTTCAAAGTATTTAACCCCTTTGTAAATGTAACTAGAGTTTTAAAACTACATCCACTGAACTCGGCACAGGCCTACAGACAGTTCTGACTCCATTAACGATCAGACTTACAATTTTCCTGTAGCGGACATTCAAATATCTCCTAAATTACCAAAGACTTACATTAAGGCAATGTCTTCTCAACCACCCATACAATCTTAGCAACCACATAGCAACAGCCTAGCAACCACTTAGAACACCTTAGAAACCACCAAACATTCAAAGTCCAAACTTCAAACTGTTGTAAACTTACAAGAAAAGCGTTGTTAAGTCATCATTCAAAGTTTGTCTCAAGAGTCTTCACTTTTCTAGTCATGTATTATTTCTGCATCAGTACCCACTGTTCACTCTGCACTTATACACCAGATCTGCTTAGCAACACTGCACAATTGTATTCATTATGATTCTGTAACAGCTCTTTACCGGTGTATTCTGGGATTGAAGCTGGAGACGAGACGTTGGGACCATTTTCACAGTCTTTCTCTCTATTCTGATTGGCCAACTGGCCTGATGACATCACCTTTGAGGGTGAATTTGATTGGCTTTGGAGTTGAGGAGAGAGAGAGAGAGAGAGAGAGAGAGAGAGAGAGTAAGACAAAAACAGTATGGAGGAAAGACAGTCTGAAATATATCTAAAGAGTACAGTACACTACCTTGCTGGTTTATCAGTTGGTTGAGGTCCACCATCCTTCTGGTTAGCTGAAGCTGAGAGAGTCAACACAACTGAGTTAGGGCACATAAGTGAAACCTTCTAGTCCAGTGTGTAAATTCTGCACCGTTAGCAGAACCAAATGGAACTGCAAAAATGATGACTGTTATCAAACCAGTTTCAAACCATCCACCTGTCTTCTATTGGTAGTCCCAACCTATGTTGGGCAGTAACTCATTAAGAGTAGTGATGCTACTAACATAACTACATTTTTAATTGTTTTCAAAACATTGTAACATTTCCAGTAACAAGCTTCTTCATCACTGACCTCACCACAATCTCACGCCATTGGTTAAGGCAAATTCCATTTGGTGCCACAACACACTGGTGATGACACATTGTACCTTGAAGTACTTTGATGTGTGCTTGACTGATGTGTGTGTGTGATGTGATTACCTGTTCTATTCTTCCCCGGCGAGAGTGTGCGAGTTAGCTCATGGTTGCTGTGCGGTTTGTGTGCAAGTTGTTTTTTGCCACTGTGTTTTGCTGGTTTCTGTTTGAGAATCTTTTCTAGATCCGCCATGATCTTCAGCTGATGACGGTGTTCATATTCAGCCCGTGTGAATGCTCCCCACCGCTGGGGCGTGCCAGGGGCCGTGGCCTGAGAGGGAGGGGGTGGGATGTATGATGTGGTGGGTAGCGACTGTGAAAGAGGTGGAGTCTGAGAAGGTCGCAGGTCATCTGAGGAAGACTGTTGACTGTAGGAAGAAGCAGATGTCAGTAAACCCAAAGAGCTACACCTGAGAACAGATGTGTGTTTAAATATAGGTTTGGGGAGATCTGACTTCCATTATTATAGCCTGAACCTCACCAGATGTTGCATTTGTATATTTCCATTGCTCCTTTGTCTAAACAACACCTATAGCCTCAATATGATTGGATGCTTATCAGGACCTTGCTCTACTTTCCTCTGCATTGGTAACAAGAATACACTCTGCAATAAACATTTTGGACAAAGATGACTCTCTTTTCATTTTCCTCGATTTACCTATCACGTTGCGTGAGACAAACACTAACCAATTGCACTCAGAAAATGACCTATGTAATAATATGTGTGGGTGTATAAATGTGTGTGTTCTTGCCTATTCTCAGGGTCTATTCTTCGTCTCCTGATCTCTTGAGCTCGTCTTTGCTGTCGCTCCAGCAGCAGAGCTCTTTTCTGGGCCATTTCCTCTTCCGAGAGCCCCTGCTCCTGAACAGACACAAACGTACCCCATTACAACCACAAAATCGCACACACACCATCAACCAACAACATGAACTCGTTTACACACCTTAAAGAAAACATCGAGCCCCATTCGGCTCTCGCTCTCTGTCTGGTCACTCATGGAATCGGATGAGAATATTTCTGGACCTTGTTCTAGATCTGTGTCGTCCTCCAGTGTTCCCGCACCCTCAGTCTCCTTCCTCTCATCTTTCACTGGAGCGCTGCTGAAGAGAACATCACTTTCAAACGAACACTCAGACGGGGCACCTGAGCTGCACCCACCTCCTAACAGTTCAGCTGGGAGTGCAGATGGAGGTCCGGCCTCCAGCTCCAGGGTGAAGATGGGGGTGTGATGTTCGCTGGAGCCTGATTCAGAGGTGCTCTCTTGGGCTGGAGCAGGTTGCTGTGAAGAGTCTTGTGGTGTGCATGGACCTCCGAGCCGTAACGAAGATGAGGTCTGCACCTGACACTTGCTCGGAGACACACGCCGCAGATGGGGGAGCATGTCGACATTCTGTGGGGGTGTTAGGACACGCATGATAGGCTGGAAGCTGAGGTCCGTGGGGCGAGAGGGACGCTGCCGTTTGGGGCTCTTGGGAACAGCATTACATGACTTGCGTGGAGTGGATGATGCAGAGCTTTTGGGGGATCTGGGTGTGTCAGAAGGTTGTCTTGATCGTGATGGAGATCCAGAGGGTGAAATGATATGGGTGGAGTCTCTTGAAAGATGGGGGGGTGTGGCAGGGGGTTTGACCCGTGCCTTACTTGAGGGGGGCATCTTATTTAAGGGGGTATTTTTTGGAGAACTCGTGGTTTCTTTCCCATGAGCTTTTGTTGTTGTTCCGTAAGCCGCTGCATGTCCTTCTGTAGGGACTGGAGGGTGGAGCTCAGCTTAGCCACCGCCTCATTGTATTCCTCCAATGGTGGCTCTTTCTCCTCATCTCTCTTTGATTCAACAGAGAAGGTCACCTGTTTCTCCAGTTTGGGAGGATCTACAACATCACTGGTGCTCTTCTTTTGCTCCCCATCCTTCGCTTTCTCCTCCTCCTGTATCTTCTTATCCTCCTCTTTCTCTTTGTCCTCCTCCTGTTGAAGCTGATGCTCCATTCGGGTCAGTCGTTTGTCCAGACTGAGGGTCGGACTGTCATCTTCCACCTCTTCCCCTTGTTTCTTCTGGAGCTGAAGGAAGGCAGTCTTGCCAAGTCTCTGTCTATGCTTGGTGAAGATGGCTTCAATTCGTCTCTTCTGAGCTTCTATTGCTCTGCGTTTCTCCTCCAGACGTGCCCCCAACTCTTGCGCCTCTGCTACCCCAACAGGACTCATCCCCACTGGGCTGAATGGCTCCTCTACGTCCTGGGACCTGGAATTACTGGGAGATTCCGGAATCTTCCTCCTGCGTTCTGCAAAATTTGTCATTCGGCTAGACATGGGGATATTGGCAGGGCTTGAGGAGGTTTTGGGAACGTCTTCTGATGTGTTGGACTCTAGACTTCCATCACGCAGTACTGAGTCATCACCTCGAGAACCAACAGGCTGATGTTTGCCACCACCTCGGTTTCCACTGCTATCAGGCTCTCTTCCCATTGGCCGATACATCATCCCTGACCGACAGGGTGCAGAGCTGCTCAGTCTGGGCCCACCCTCCTCTGGGGAGTGGAGAAAGAAGCCAGACGGCGCTCCCTCTGGCCGCAGGCGAGGCTTATTGTGCACAGGACGAACTGTATGAATGATCTGTAATGCCTCCTCTATGGTAGGCAACTCCCCTAGCGGAGCCTGGCCAATAAGCTTGCTCAGATCCTCTGGGGGCGAGTAAAGGCCCGGGTTGGTTACCATGGTGAGGCTGTCAGTGCTGACAGAACGAAAGAGAGGGTTTCCCATGACAACATCAACATCACTGTCCAGAGGGAATGGGATGCTGAAGGCCACAGCAGAGAGAGGATGGCTGAGGCAAAGAAAGTGAGAATGACTGAAAATCTCTGGAGCTTCATGAGTGGACTGATGTTTGATATACACATTAAAGTAAATGACAAGAGAAATATGAGGACAATTTCAAACAGACATACCTGATTTGTTTTTTGCCCCAGCCTCGTCCTTCTACATAACAACAATTCACACAGTTACACAAGTACCACAGCCATTATTCCAAATCAACCCCTGGAAAAGCAACCCCTTCCTCACATCATAACTTCCTTCATTTGGATTAGTATGAATGGCCAAAATATCAAACTAAGTGTAATTTATTTTAAAGAAAGTATTCTCAAGCAAAACAATAGACATAGTGTTCAAAACATCAGTGGAACCTGTTGATAGTTCATGTGCTGAAGTCCACCTGTGGTTACTCTGCTAGCAACTGATTCATTCATCCACTGCACCATGCACCAGTTGATTAAAAGAGCAAAAATGACTTTGGAAAGTGTAGTTTGTTTTGAGAAAATCTCAAGCATCATTTGAGCAGAGATGTTTAAATACTTTTTAGTCAGGACCATTTTTTAGGTCACAATTTTCACAGTCATGTTCCTGCATGTGCTTACCGGACGTCAAGGAGGACTGAGGCCCGAATGGCTGCTTCAGAAGGAAAGACGGACAACCACTGCAAGACAAAAAAACAGCTTAGCATGAAGAGTGTGCTAACAAGCTAACATGATGTGTAGAGAATGCGCTTTGAGTTTGGAGAATGCATCACCTGTTGCTGTTGCCACTGATGGGACTCGTGCAGTCAAACAGATCGGACGCATCTGCAGAAAAACATGCATTTTTAAAGACCGCACATACTTGTTTAGATGTTTCTATATGTATGGGTATCTTTGTACCTGTTAGGTCCAGTGTGTGGGGGGGTTTGACGAAATCTGGCTTCTGCACTTCAAATGCGGCGAACAGCTCAGAAAGGAAGCACATGATGTTCAGCTTTGGGGTCAAAATAGAAAAATCGTATTTAGTATTTCACAATTTCATAATAAAAACTTAGTAAAAAATGGGCACAGCATGTTCACCTGTAAAGTGGGCGGGGCATACAGTAAGTCCTCCAGCTGTAGGGGGCAGCAGCTCTTCAAATGGCTTTCACAGAACTCTCTGATCAGCTGGAGATTGCACAGACTGTCCGTCACAGACATCGTGTCCTTTAAACACACGTCTACAGAGAGAGATTTATAAATGTATAGATGTGAACTTGAGCTGAATCTGACAAAATCTCCCTTTGGGGCCATTTGAGGGTGTCTTCAGCTTCCATAAATAAAGTTTATATATATATATATGTCTTTAGGTGTCTATTTAAGGTTCGCATTAGCCTAATTATAATTAGCTTATCTTAGATAGCATGTAAATATGTGTGTGTATTTTACCCTCTAAGGGCAGAATCTGTGGACAGTAGAAGTGAACCGCTGCGGCGATGGCACAACCGTTAGACAGATCCTTCACACCAGACACCAACACAAACACTGGAGTGTGCAGAGACTGAACCTTATCCTTCCTGTATCGGATCTGAGATAGAGAGAGAGAGAGAGAGAGAGAGAGAGAGAGAGAGAGAGAGAGAGCAAGGGGTCAGAGGGCAAGTTGTGATGCAAGCGAAATAGAAATGTTCAGAAAATAAAAAAGGACGTTAAAGGAACGTTGTGAGGGAAAAGTGACACAAACTGCTATTGAAGTGAATCAGATTCACTTTCGACTCATAGAATCAGTGATTCATTCACTGTTCGTTTCAGGACTGTCAGTGAATGTGCAGTTCAATCCACACAATCCTTCAGTGCATGTAAGCGTGCAGAAAAAGCCGCTCTCAGAGAGATGTTCAAATGTACTTATAACACACACATAAAATCAAGTCATACACACACAACTGAAGCAAAACCAGCAGACGCCAGCCAGTGTGTACAACAGAGACATGATTACACACACACACACACACACACACACACACAGAGGGCAGCAGGACAGGGCCACAGCTCACAGGTGAAGGACATAAGAATGTTTTATATATATATATATGTGTGTGTGTGTGTGTGTTAGTGTGTGAGTGTGTGTGTGTGAGTGTAAACTAGTTAAAACTTGAGTAAAACTGGGAGAAAAACTGAATTCTATGCTCTAAAAGACACGTGTTTCCTGTTGAGACATGTTGGAGAAGTGAAATCAAAGACAGGACAGTGATGACATCATGCAGAGGGGTGGGTGATGTTGCTATGGCGACAGGAGGCGGGCGGATACGTTACCACAGGAGGTTTATTCCCCGACTCCTTCAAACAAAATGCGATGGCATGCTGGTGCGGTATGATAGAGAGAGCACAAGCATAAATGCCAAGGGGTCGTCGCTACGGCAACCAGATTCACACAGTCACGTGACAAACAGGAGTAAAAATGGGCAGAGACAAAGCAGGGAATCCCACACCCCCCTGTCTCTTATTGGCTGACATGGGAGGGGTCAAACAGTCTGTTCTGGAAGTAAAAATATCGTTCCTTTTCTCCGAAGGCGAATTAAGGATTTTTAAGAATAAATTATAACCCTTTAAAGACAGACCTACCGTGAGCTCTGAGGTTCCTAATCCATGGTACATGCTTCTGTTGAACATATCAGTCTGCGTTATTTCAACTTCAGCATTCCTGGTGCAAAACTACACTACCCATAATCCTAAAGAGAGATCCACCAATCAGAGAATCTCGATCAACAAAGTGCGCCAAAAGAGCTCTGCAGCGTCCGCCCACTCCCGCTCTTCTATGGAGGACTTTATGAAATCTCTATAGAAAAACAAATGGGGAAAAATACTTCTGGAACGGCTGAAAAAGCCGTTGTACTCTCTATGCTACTCTAAGTTCTTGTTTGGCCTAACACGGTTACCCATCAATCCTCATTAACCAATCAGAATAAGGCACTTGTGTTTAGGCTCCATCCTGCTCATGTACAACATGATCATTGTGACTTTAGTTTGTTCATCTCCTTCATGCTGCATATTGGAAGGATGTCCTTTGAGAAAGACTATTTCATGTGATACTTTTAACATTAACTGTAATCAAACAACCAGATTTTGGTTTTGAACAATATCATCCAATCATTCCCTCTGTCTCATCAACAGGAGTTTATTGAGGTCTCAAACAGACTGTGTGTGAAGGTGTAATACTCACAGGGACCAGTTTCCAGTACCAGCGCTGAGGACACTAAACCAGAGGAACAGAGAGATAAGAGAAGACTGTTAGTATTAATTCAATTCAATTCAATTCAATTCAATTTTATTTGTATAGCGCCTTTCACAACACACATCGTTTCAAAGCAGCTTCACAGAACATCAGCATTAACAGACGACAAAAACTGCAACGTCCATAAAGTCGATTAATCATCATTGTGTAATTTAGACAAAATTTGATTTTAATGGTTTAAAAATAATTAAATGATAATTATATTAACTCTTTCCCTTCCAAACACGGAATTTTCTGGGTTTTATGAAAAAGCTTCCGCCAAACACGGAATTTTCCTGGTATCCGTGTTTTAGGTGGAATACTGATAAGAAAGACCACGACGCATGTTTTGAAAGAGTACGCAACTCTTTGATCAAAGAAACACACTGCGATCGTCTTAAACGTAAGTGGAGTTTTGAGAATGTAGCTCAAAATGTAGATAGAAATGCCTTTTTCTCAGCTTTTTGTCCGAAATGTTGTTTTTGACAAAGCCTACCTTTAATGCCTTAATGGCATTAAAAATAACAAATGAAGATAAAATAAAATCGTTTTTTATTTGCCTAAAAGCAGAGGCTCAGATCTTTATTTTAATATATAGCATCTTCATATATTCATGGAATTAAATATTCTATGGGCCATTAAAGTTTTGCTAAAATCGTCAAAAACCCTGGTGGTGGCTGGCAACTTTTTTTTTTAAACGCTGGCGGGAAAGAGTTAATAACCCCAGTGAGCAAGCTGTAGGCTGACTGTGGCAAGGAACACAAAACTCCATAAGATGTAGATTAATGGAGAAAAATAACCTTGGGAGAAACCAGACTCACTGTGGGGGCCAGTTCCCTCTGACTAACCCCACCCTAACCCTAAACCAGACTCACTGTGGGGGCCAGTTCCCTCTGACTAACCCCACCCTAACCCTAAACCAGACTCACTGTGGGGCCAGTTCCCTCTGACTAACCCCACCCTAACCCTAAACCAGACTCACTGTGGGGGCCAGTTCCCTCTGACTAACCCCACCCTAACCCTAAACCAGACTCACTGTGGGGGCCAGTTCCCTCTGACTAACCCCACCCTAACCCTAAACCAGACTCACTGTGGGGGCCAGTTCCCTCTGACTAACCCCACCCTAACCCTAAACCAGACTCACTGTGGGGCCAGTTCCCTCTGACTAACCCCACCCTAACCCTAAACCAGACTCACTGTGGGGCCAGTTCCCTCTGACTAACCCCACCCTAACCCTAAACCAGACTCACTGTGGGGCCAGTTCTCCTCTGACTAACCCCACCCTAACCCTAAACCAGACTCACTGTGGGGGCCAGTTCTCCTCTGACTAACCCCACCCTAACCCTAAACCAGTCTTACTGTGGGGGCCAGTTCCCTCTGACTAACCCCACCCTAACCCTAAACCAGACTCACTGTGGGGGTCAGTTCCCTCTGACTAACCCCACCCTAACCCTAAACCAGACTCACTGTGGGGGCCAGTTCCCTCTGACTAACCCCACCCTAACCCTAAACCAGACTCACTGTGGGGGTCAGTTCCCTCTGACTAACCCCACCCTAACCCTAAACCAGACTCACTGTGGGGCCAGTTCCCCTCTGACTTACCCCACCATAACACTAAACCAGACTCACTGTGGGGGCCAGTTCCCTCTGACTAACCCCACCCTAACCCTAAACCAGACTCACTGTGGGGGCCAGTTCCCTCTGACTTACCCCACCATAACACTAAACCAGACTCACTGTGGGGGTCAGTTCCCCTCTGACTAACCCCACCCTAACCCTAAACCAGACTCACTGTGGGGCCAGTTCCCTCTGACTAACCCCACCCTAACCCTAAACCAGACTCACTGTGGGGCCAGTTCCCCTCTGACTAACCCCACCCTAACCCTAAACCAGACTCACTGTGGGGGCCAGTTCCCTCTGACTAACCCCACCCTAACCCTAAACCAGACTCACTGTGGGGGCCAGTTCCCTCTGACTAACCCCACCCTAACCCTAAACCAGACTCACTGTGGGGGCCAGTTCCCTCTGACTAACCCCACCCTAACCCTAAACCAGACTCACTGTGGGGGTCAGTTCCCCTCTGACTAACCCCACCCTAACCCTAAACCAGACTCACTGTGGGGGTCAGTTCCCCTCTGACTAACCCCACCCTAACCCTAAACCAGACTCACTGTGGGGCCAGTTCCCCTCTGACTTACCCCACCATAACACTAAACCAGACTCACTGTGGGGGCCAGTTCCCCTCTGACTAACCCCACCCTAACCCTAAACCAGACTCACTGTGGGGGCCAGTTCCCCTCTGACTTACCCCACCATAACACTAAACCAGACTCACTGTGGGGGTCAGTTCCCCTCTGACTAACCCCACCCTAACCCTAAACCAGACTCACTGTGGGGCCAGTTCCCCTCTGACTAACCCCACCCTAACCCTAAACCAGACTCACTGTGGGGGCCAGTTCCCTCTGACTAACCCCACCCTAACCCTAAACCAGACTCACTGTGGGGGCCAGTTCCCTCTGACTAACCCCACCCTAACCCTAAACCAGACTCACTGTGGGGCCAGTTCCCTCTGACTAACCCCACCCTAACCCTAAACCAGACTCACTGTGGGGGCCAGTTCCCTCTGACTAACCCCACCCTAACCCTAAACCAGACTCACTGTGGGGGCCAGTTCCTCTCTGACTAACCCCACCCTAACCCTAAACCAGACTCACTGTGGGGGCCAGTTCCCTCTGACTAACCACACCCTAACCCTAAACCAGACTCACTGTGGGGGCCAGTTCCCTCTGGCTAACATTATGAATGTAATGTAAATATTAATTATGTATAGGTAAAATCATGTTTTAAAATTATTAAACTAAGTGTTAAGGTGTCAGTGAGTAAAAATCAATTGTGTTTGAACTGTAAGATTAATGACCAAAGTCTTTGAAGTCCATCTAGATTAATTGTAGAGGTTCACATAGATGCAAGTGTCCCTGTCAATTGGCCGACGAAGGCTTTTGTGGGCAATAGTTAGTCTATGCATTCCATTTCACGATCATAGTCCATCAATCGACCGCATTTAGTCATCATCATTCAGCGACATGTAGCAGTGGAGTCCAACATGAAGCAGGAATGGTGCTGGATCCAGCCGTATTAACCTTAGAGGTTACCAAAGCGCTTTACACTGTGTCCCAATCACCCATCCCACTCACATTCACACACCAATGGCGGCAGAGCTGCATGTAAGGTGCTAGTCTGCCATTGGAAGCAACTCGGGGTTCAGTGTCTTGCCCAAGGACACTTCGGCATGTGGAGCCATGTTGGCCGGGATTCGAACCACCAACCCTGTGATTGGTAGCCGACCCGATCTACCAACTGAGCCACAGCGCCCCTGTGAACCCATCATAACAAAAGGCTTCAACGCTCTTGAAACTCATATTAAAGTTCCATGAGTTCATAAATATGTTATTTGAGGCTCCTTTAAAGGATGTCTGAAGGATCTCAAGAGGTTCTGCTGCTGTGGCATCTGAAACCCCCAAGAATCGTAATGTTTACAGTCTGTGTGATTGTGTGTTTTTGCATGTAATTACTCACGGATGGCTGAACGACTTGCAGGTCTGTGCAGGTGTTCGGTTTCTGGTTCTCCTCAACATTAGAACGTTCCCTCAACTTCTGATTCACCTGTAAACACACACACATGCAGGGATTTGCATTTCTAGAAGAAAACAGCAGTTACAGGAATATCAATACAGTGCTGCTTTGTAAAGACTGTCATGATTTTGCTTTGATTTCACGGATGGATCAGGTGACCTCCTCTAAGGACAGCAGATCTGGGATCTGAGTTCTAGATGAAGGACTCGTAAGACTCGAGATGAACCTTATTGATCCAGAACAGCAGAGAGTTCTCCCAGCTCGTGTTGCCACCAAACTGATCAGTCTCTTTCGCCATCTTGACCCGACCCACTGTTTCCATGGCAATGAGTGACATCAGCGCATCAATTACCGCCAGATGGGCTCCCTACAACCAATCAGAGAAAAGTGGAATATCTGTCAGCCAATGAAATCCCAGATGGACAGATGAAATCTTAAGACGTCTTGTGAGGAAATAAGTAAAATAGCTTAGAAGGTATTGACAGATGGTTTTCCAGAAAAGTGTTGGAACCACTGTATAACGAGTTCCGTTAGAAGCACTTAGCAAACGAGATATTCTCAAGGA